>NC_064638.1:123880109-124183692 GCF_023864345.2 Schistocerca serialis cubense | reverse complement strand
TTTCGAAACCCATGCTGATTCCTGCAGAGTAGATTTCTAGTCTCCAGAAAAGTCATTATACTCGAACATAGCCGGCCGGAGTGGCCGAGCGGTTCTAGGGGCTACAGTCTGGAACCGCGCGACCGCTACGGTCGCAGGTTCGAATCCTGCCTCGGGCATGGATGTGTGTGATGTTCTTAGGTTAGTTATGTTTAAGTAGTTCTAAGTTCTAGGGGACTGATGACTACAGCTGTTAAGTCCCATAGTGCTCAGATCCATTTGAACAATTTTTTTCGACATTTCGAGGGATTGATCTAATTTCATTGTTTGGTTCACTTTCTCTGCGAGTTGTGACTGTAAATCACTACTGAATGACACCTACTTTTCTTAACAGAATCGTTTCGGTATTAGTTTCTTCGTTCGATAAAAGAAGTTTCTAGACACGAACCGACGTGTTGGACAGCTGTGTCATCGTTGACAAGTGCAAAGTCAAGGCGAACGCCAGTGCCGAGTCAAGCTCTGTCTTCCCTTTTTTTGAGAAAGCAATATAAATGCAAATTCAGCGAGCAAATGTTGTCCCTTGAGCCAATAAGCGCTGCACAGTCGCAGTCGCAAGTGTTGTGCCGTTGACTGCAGCGCTACAAAATGCTTCGCGCCAGGAGAGGAAGGATGGAAGCATTCTTTCGTGTTAAGCCTCGCAGCCTCTCGAAGGAAATTCTGATATTATACGCATAGAACGCTTTGAGACTCAGCGGACCGAGTAGGTTGCGAGTAAAATTTCAGTTTCTTCCGAGGTATAAAATGTTCAACTTACGGGAATGTAGCTAGATGATGTCTTTGACAACCAGAGATAATTCGACGGGTACATTGTCATGAATTTAATTGATGAAAGGAGAAAATATAAAAACGCAGTAAATGAAGCAGGCAAAAAGGAATACAAACGTCTCAAAAATGAGATCGACAGGAAGTGCAAAATGGCTAAGCAGGGATGGCTAGAGGAAAAATGTAAGGATGTAGAGGCTTGTCTCACTAGGGGTAAGATAGATACTGCCTACAGGAAAATTAAAGAGACCTTTGGAGAAAAGAGAACCACTTGTATGAATATCAAGAGCTCAGATGTAAACCCAGTTCTAAGCAAAGAAGGGAAAGCAGAAAGGTGGAAGGAGTATATAGAGGGTTTATACAAGGGCGATGTACTTGAGGACAATATTATGGAAATGGACGAGGATGTAGATGAAGATGAAATGGGAGATAAGATACTGCGTGAAGAGTTTGACAGAGCACTGAAAGACCTGAGTCGAAACAAGGCCCCGGGAGTAGACAACATTCCATTAGAACTACTGATGGCCTTGGGAGAGCCAGTCATGACAAAACTCTACCATCTGGTGAGCAAGATGTATGAGACAGGCGAAATACCCACAGACTTCAAGAAGAATATAATAATTCCAATCCCAAAGAAAGCAGGTGTTGACAGATGTGAAAATTACCGAACTATCAGTTTAATAAGTCACAGCTGCAAAATACTAACGCGAATTCTTTACAGACGAATGGATAAACTGGTAGAAGCGGACCTCGGGGAAGATCAGTTTGGATTCCGCAGAAATGTTGGAACACGTGAGGCAATACTAACCTTACGACTTATCTTAGAAGAAAGATTAAGAAAAGGCAAACCTACGTTTCTAGCATTTGTTGACTTAGAGAAAGCTTTTGACAACGTTAACTGGAATACTCTCTTTCAAATTCTGAAGGTGGCAGGGGTGAAATACAGGGAGCGAAAGGCTATTTACAATTTGTACAGAAACCAGATGGCAGTTATAAGAGTCGAGGGGCATGAAAGGGAAGCAGTGTTTGGGAAGGGAGTAAGACAGGGTTGTAGCCTCTCCCCGATGTTATTCAATCTGTATATTGAGCAAGCAGTAAAGGAAACAAAAGAAAAGTTCGGAGTAGGTATTAAAGTCCATGGAGAAGAAATAAAAACTTTGAGGTTCGCTGATGACATTGTAATTCTGTCAGAGACAGCAAAGGACTTGGAAGAGCAGTTGAACGGAATGGACAGTGTCTTGAAAGGAGGATATAAGATGAACATCAACAAAAGCAAAACGAGGATAATGGAATGTAGTCAAATTAAATCGGGTGATGCTGAGGGGATTAGATTAGGAAATGAGACACTTAAAGTAGTAAAGGAGTTTTGCTATTTAGGGAGTAAAATAACTGATGATGGTCGAAGTAGAGAGGATATAAAATGTAGACTGGCAATGGCAAGGAAATCGTTTCTGAAGAAAAGGAATTTGTTAACATCGAGTATAGATTTAAGTGTCAGGAAGTCGTTTCTGAAAGTATTTGTATGGAGTGTAGCCATGTAGGGAAGTGAAACATGGACGATAACCAGTTTGGACAAGAAGAGAATAGAAGCTTTCGAAATGTGGTGCTACAGAAGAATGCTGAAGATAAGGTGGGTAGATCACGTAACTAATGAGGAGGTATTGAATAGGATTGGGGAGAAGAGAAGTTTGTGGCACAACTTGACTAGAAGAAGGGATCGGTTGGTAGGACATGTTTTGAGGCATCAAGGGATCACAAATTTAGCATTGGAGGGCAGCGTGGAGGGTAAAAATCGTAGAGGGAGACCAAGAGATGAATACACTAAGCAGATTCAGAAGGATGTAGGCTGCAGTAGGTACTGGGAGATGAAGAAGCTTGCACAGGATAGAGTAGCATGGAGAGCTGCATCAAACCAGTCTCAGGACTGAAGACCACAACAACAACAACATTGTCATGCACAAATACGAGTTGAGCATCTTCCGCAGGAAGACGATTGACTTGTACACACTTGTAGTGTTGATTTTCCCTAACGGCTATAGATTTTACATGATGTGAAGCAGCTACATAAGACAGCTGCTATTTTCATAGCTATACACCTCTTATAAGAACTGTAATTAGCTTCAATTAGTAGTAGCAAATGCTCTCTTCAAGAAACACGAGAGAAGAAGGTATACTTGGAAAAGGCCGATAGATACGGGAAGATTTCAGTTCATCTACATTTATAGCTGCATGGATACTCTGCAAATCACATTTAAGTGCCTGGCAGAAGGTTCATCGAACCACCTTCACAATTCTCTATTATTCCAATCTCGTATATCGCGCTGAAAGTATGAACACCTATTCTTTCCGTACGAGCTCTGATTTCCCTTATTTTATCGTGGTGATCGTTCCTCCCTATGTAGGTCGATGTCAACAAAATATTTTCGCATTCGGAGGAGAAAGCTGGTGATAGGAATTTCGTGCAACGAAAAACGCCTTTCGTTTAATGATTTCGAGCCCAAATCCCGTATCATTTCTGTGACACTGTCTGCCATATTTCGCGATAATACAAAACGTGCTGTCTTTCTTTGAACTTATTCGACGTACTCCGTCTGTACTACCTGGAAGGATCGCACACCGCTCAGCAGTATTCTAGAAGAGGACGGACAAGCGTAGTGTAGGCTGTCTCCTTAGTAGGTCTGTTACATTTTCTAAGTGTCCTGCCAATAAAACGCAGCCTTTGGTTAGCCTTCCCCACAACATTTTCTATGTGTTCTTTCCACTTTAAGTTGTTCGTAATTGTAATACTTAGGTATTTAGCTGAATTTACGGCTTTTAGATTAGACTGCTTTATCGTATAACCGAAGTTTGAGTTCCTTTTAGTACTCATGTGGATGATCTCACACTTTTCGTTATTTAGGGTGAACTGCCACTTTTCACACGATTCAGATATTTTTTCTAAATCGTTTTGCAGTTTGTTTTGGTCTTCTGATGACTTTATTAGTCGATTAACGATAGCGTCATCTGCAAGCAACCGAAGACGGCTGCTCAGATTGTCTCCCACATAGTTTATATAGATGAGGAACAGCAAAGGGTCTATAACAGTATCTTGGTGTACGCCTTAAATCACTTCTGTTTTACTCGATGACTTTCCGTCAGTTACTACGAACTGTGACCTCTCTGACAGGAAATCGCAAATCCAGTCACATAACTGAGACGATATTCCATAAGCATGCAATTTTACTATGAGCCGCTTGTGTGGTACAGTGTGAAAAGCCTTCTGGAAATCGAGGAATACGTAATCGATCTGAAATCCATTGTCAATAGCACTCAGCACTTAATGTGAATAAAGAGCTAGTTGTGTTTCACAGGAACGATGTTTTCTAAACCCATGTTGACTGTGTGTCAATAGACCGTTTCCTTCGAGTTAATTCATAATGTTCGAACACAATATATGTTCTAAAACCCTGCTGCATATCAACGTTAACGATATGGACCTGTAATTTCGTGGATTACTCCTACTACCTGTCTTGAATACTGCCGTGACCTGTGCAACTTTCTATTCTTTGAGTACGAATCTTTCGTCGAGCGAACGGTTGTATATGATTGTTAAGTATGGATGTAATGCATCAGCATACTCGGAAAGGAACCTAATTGATATATAGTCTGGACCAGAAGACTCTCTTTTATTAAGTGATTTCGGAAGGCTGTGTTTAGTAACTCTGATTTGGCAGCACTGTCTTCGATAGTATCTCCACTGTTAACGCGCAGAGAAGGCATGGATTGTTTCTTGCCGCTAACATACTTCACATACGACCAGAATCTCTTTGGATTTTCTGCTAAGTTTCGAGACAAAATTTCGTTGTGGAAACTGTTACAGGCGTCTAGCATTGAACTCCGCGCTAAGTTTCGAGCTTCTGTTAAGGATCGCCAATTTTGGGGATTTTGCGTCTGTTTAAATTTGGCATATTTGCTTCGTTGTTTCTGCAACAGTGTTCTAACCCGTTTTGTGTACCAAGGAGGATCAGCTCCATCGTTTGTTAATTTATTTGGTATAAATCTCTCAATTGCTGCTGATACTATTTCTTTGAATTTAAGCCACATCTGGTTTACACTGATATTATTAATTTGCAATGAGTGGAGATTGTCTCTCGGGAAGCGGTCAAGTAAATTTTTATCTGCTTTTTTGAATAGGTATATTTTCCGCTTATTTTTGGAAGATTTGGGGATACAATATTCAATCTCGCTACGAGAACACTAATCCCTATATCGGTTTTGATGCTGGTTATTAACTCAGGATTATTTGTTGTTTATAAGTCAAGTGTGTTTTCACAAACGTTTAGTATTCGCTTGGGCTCTTGAACTAACTGCTCAACATAATTTTCAGAGAATGCGTGTAGCACAATTTCGGATGATATTTTATGCGTACCTCCGGAATTAAACATGTATTTTCGCCAACATATCGAGGGTAAATTAAAGTCACCACCAACTATTATGGTATGAGACGGGTACGTGTTTGAAATCAAACTCAAGTTTTCTTTAAACCTTTCAACAGCTGTATCACCTGAACTGGGAGGTCGGTAAAAGGATCCAATTATTATTTTATTTCGGTTGCCAACAATGACCTCTGTCCATACTAACATACAGGAAGTATCTACTTCTATTTCGCGACAATTTAAACTACTTCTAACAGCAACAAACACGTCACCGCCAATCGTGTTTAGCCTATCTTTTCGGAACACCTTTAGGTTCTTCTCAAAAATTTCGGCTGAGCTTATATCCGGCTTTACCCAGCTTTCAATGCCTATGACGATTTGAGCATCAGTGCTTTCTATTAGCACTTGGAGCTCTGGTACTTACCCAACACAGCTACAACAATTTACAACTGTTATACCAATGGTTCCTGTATCTTTGTTCATCCTGTGTTCAGCCTGCACTCTTTGTGACTGAAGCCCATCTTGTGTTTTACCGAGAACCTCTAACCTAAAAAACCTCCCAGTCCACTCCATACTGTCCCTGCTACCCGTGGAGCCGCCTCCTGCCTGTAGTGGACACCTGACCTATTCAGGGAACCCGAAACCCAACCACCCTTCGGCGCAAGTCGAGGAATCAGTTAGAATACATATGGTCAGGCAGAGATTCCGATATCGGATTTTTTTTTTTTTTTTTTTGGTCATCAGTCTACTGACTGGTTTGATGCGGCCCGCCACGAATTCCTTTCCTGTGCTAACCTCTTCATCTCAGAGTAGCACTTGCAACCTACGTCCTCAATTATTTGCTTGACGTATTCCAATCTCTGTCTTCCTCTACAGTTTTTGCCCTCTACAGCTCCCTCTAGTACCATGGAAGTCATTCCCTCATGTCTTAGCAGATGTCCTATCATCCTGTCCCTTCTCCTTATCAGTGTTTTCCACATATTCCTTTCCTCTCCGATTCTGCATAGAACCTCCTCATTCCTTACCTTATCAGTCCACCTAATTTTCAACATTCGTCTAGAGCACCACATCTCAAATGCTTCGATTCTCTTCTGTTCCGGTTTTCCCACAGTCCATGTTTCACTACCATACAATGCTGTACTCCAGACGTACATCCTCAGAAATTTCTTCCTCAATTTAAGGCCGGTATTTCATATTAGTAGACTTCTCTTGGCCAGAAATGCCTTTTTTGCCATTGCGAGTCTGCTTTTGATGTCCTCCTTGCTCCGTCCGTCATTGGTTATTTTACTGCCTAGGTAGCAGAATTCCTTAACTTCATTGACTTCGTGACCATCAATCCTGATGTTAAGTTTCTCGCTGTTCTCATTTCTACTACTTCTCATTACCTTCGTCTTTCTCCGATTTACTCTCAAACCATACTGTGTACTCATTAGACTGTTCATTCAGTTCAGCAGATCATTTCATTCTTCTTCACTTTCACTCAGGATAGCAATGTCATCAGCGAATCGTATCATTGATACCCTTTCACCTTGTATTTTAATTCCACTCCTGAACCTTTCTTTTATTTCCATCATTGCTTCCTCGATGTACAGATTGAAGAGTAGTGGCGAAAGGCTACAGCCTTGTCTTACACCCTTCTTAATACGAGCACTTCGTTCTTGATCGTCCACTCTTATAATTCCCTCTTGGTTGTTGTACATATTGTATATGACCCATCTCTCCCTATAGCTTACCCCTACTTTTTTCAGAATCTCGAACAGCTTGCACCATTTTATATTGTCGAACGCTTTTTCCAGGTCGACAAATCCTATGAAAGTGTCTTGATTTTTCTTTAGCCTTGCTTCCATTATTAGCCGTAACGTCAGATTTGCCTCTCTCGTCCCTTTACTTTTCCTAAAGCCAAACTGATCGTCACGTAGCGCATTCTCAATTTTCTTTTCCATTCTTCTGTATATTATTATTGTAAGCAGCTTCGATGCATGAGCTGTTAAGCTGATTGTGCGATAATTCTCGCACTTGTCAGCTCTTGCCATCTTCGGATGATGCTTTTCCGAAAGTCAGATGGTATGTCGCCAGACTCATATATTCTACACACCAACGTGAATAGTCGTTTTGTTGCCACTTCCCCCAATGATTTTAGAAATTCTGATAGAATGTTATCTATCCCTTCTGCCTTATTTGACCGTAAGTCCTCCAAAGCTCTTTTAAATTCCGATTCTAATACTGGATCCCCTACCTCTTCTAAATCGACTCCTGTTTCTTCTTCTATCACATCAGACAAATCTTCAGCCTCATAGAGGCTTTCAGTGTATTCTTTTCACCTATCTGCTCTCTCCTCTGCATTTAACAGTGGAATTCCCGTTGCACTCTTAATGTTACCACCGTTGCTTTTAATGTCACCAAAGGCTGTTTTAACTTTCCTGTAAGCTGAGTCTGTCCTTCGGACAATCATATCTTTTTCGATGTCTTCACATTTTTCCTGCAGCCATTTTGTCTTAGCTTCCATGCACTTCCTATTTATTTCATTCCTCACCGACTTGTATTTCTGTATTCCTGATTTTCCCGGAACATGTTTGTACTTCCTCCTTTCATCAGTCAACTGAAGTATTTCTTCTGTTACCCATGGTTTCGTCGCAGCTACCTTCTTTGTACCTATGTTTTCCTTCCCAACTTCTGTGATGGCCCTTTTTAGAGATGTCCATTCCTCAGCGCTATTCCTTATTGCTGTATCTATAGCGTTAGAGAACTTCAAACGTATCTCGTCGTTCCTTAGTACTTCCGTATCCTACTTCTTTGCGTATCGATTCTTCCTGACTAATGTCTTGAACTTCAGCCTACTCTTCATCGCTACTATATTGTGATCTGAGTCTATATCTGCTCCTGGTTACGCCTTACAGTCCAGTATCTGATTTCGGAATCTCTGTCTGACCATGATGTAATCTAATTGAAATCTTCCCGTATCTCCCGGCCTTTTCCACGTATACCTCCTCCTCTCGTGATTCTTGAACAGGGTATTCGCTATTACTAGCTGAAACTTGTTACAGAACTCAATTAGTCTTTCTCCTCTTTCATTCCTTGTCCCAAGCCCATATTCTCCTGTAACCTTTTCTTCTACTCCTTCCCCTACAACTGCATTCCAGTCGACCATGACTATTAGATTTTCGTCCTCCTTTACATACTGCATTACCCTTTCAATATCCTCATACAATTACTCTATCTGTTCATCTTCAGCTTGCGACTTCGGCATGTATACCTGAACTATCGTTGTCGGTGTTGGTCTGCTGTCGATTCTGATTAGAACAACCCGGTCACTGAACTGTTCACAGTAACACACCCTCTGCCCTACCTTCCTATTCATAATGAATCCTACACCTGTTATACCATTTTCTGCTGCTGTTGATATTACCCGATACTCATCTGACCAGAAATCCTTGTCTTCCTTCCACTTCACTTCACTGACCCCTACTATATCTAGATTGAGCCTTTGCATTTCCCTTTTCAGATTTTCTAGTTTCCCTACCATGTTCAAGCTTCTGACATTCCACGCCCCGACTCGTAGAACGTTATCCTTTCGTTGATTATTCAATCTTTTTCTCATGGTAACTTCCCCCTTGGCAGTCCCCTCCCGGAGATCCGAATGGGGGACTATTCCGGAATCTTTTGCCAATGGAGAGATCATCATGACACTTCTTCATTTACAGGCCACATGTCCTGTGGATACACGTTACGTGTCTTTAATGCAGTGGTTTCCATTGCCTTCTTCATCCTCATGTCGTTGATCATTGCTGATTCTTCCGCCTTTAGTGGCAATTTCCCACCCCTAGGACAAAAGAGTGCCCTGAACCTCTATCCGCTCCTCCGCCCTCTTTGACAAGGCCGTTGGCAGAATGAGGTTGACTTCTTATGCCGGAAGTCTTCGGCCGCCAATGCTGATTATTTATCAAAATTTAGGCAGTGGCGGGGATCGAACCCGGAACCGAAGGCGTTTTGATTATGGATCAAAGACGCTACCCCCCTCCCCTTTTTTTTTTACTCATTTTGTTCGATATAGTTAGTTGCGTTTGGTCGGGGCGGACGTCACAAGACATCAGTTCAAGTTGATCGTTGGTTTTTTGACTCAGTTTTTTTATTACAGAGAGCACGCAGCCCTCTGACCGAACACGCTGAGTTACCGTGCCGGCTATCCCTAGACCACAAACATATCAGATAATGGACTGTAACTCGTATCCAACAGCACTATAGATGCAGACCACCATTTAATAGTAGTAGAAAGCAGGCTGGAGTTTAAGAGACAAGTCAGGAAGAACCAATGCCCTAAAAAGTGGCCGGCCGCGGTGGCAATGAGGTTCTAGGCGCTGTAGTCTGGAACAGCGCGACTGCTACGGTCGCAGGTTCGAATCTTGCCTCGGGCATGGATGTGTGTGAGATGTCCTTAGGTTAGTTAGGTTTAAGTAGTTCTAAGTTCTACGGGACTGATGACCTAAGATGCTAAGTCCCATAATGCTCAGAGCCATTTGAACCCTTTTTGAACCCTAAAAAGTGGGCTTAAAAAGTGGACCTAAAAAGTGGGCCGCGCGGGGTGACCCCCCCCCCCCCCCCTCCCATCTCGTCGGAGGTTCGAGTCCACACTCGGGCATGGGTGTGAGTGTTGTCCTTAGTGTAAGTTAGTTAAGTTGGATTAAGTAGTGTGTAAGCTTAGGGACCGATGACCTAAGCAGTTTGGTCCCATAGATCTTACCACCTAAAAGTGGAAGTCGCATGTATTAAGGAATGAAGAAATACGCTTGAAATTCTCTCTGGCTGCAGATATCGCGATGATAAATAGCAAAGTTGGCAGCTCAGTTGAAGAGGAATGAACATCTTTAAGAAGGACAATCACTGAAGTTGGAAAGAAATACTCAGGCACTAGGAAGGTAACTGCGAAGAAAGCAAGGTTAACATAAGAAATACTTCCTGATCAGGAAGTACAAAAATGTCCCTAGAAATTCAGGAATACTGAAATACAAGTCGCTTAGTAATGGAATATACAGGAAATGCAGGAATCTAGGGGGAAATAGCTACATGGAAGATGTGAAGAAACGGAAAATGAAATGATTGTTGGAAGATCTGGCTCACCATACTGAAAAGCCAAAACAATCTACGGTGAAATTTAAAGCAAAGGCTGTAACATTAAGAGCGCAGTAGGAATTCTAATTCCACTGCTAAATGCAGACGAGAGAGCGGATATGTGGGAGGGAAAGTCCTGTTTGAGGAGGGAGGACCTGCCTGACTACGTGAAAGAGGAAGAAACAGTAGTCGATAGGAAAGAGGTAGGGGATCCAGAACTAGAATCGTAATGTATAAGATCTTTGGAAGACCAAATTCCATCGGACTCTCTAAAATCATTGTGATAAGCGGCAACAAAACTATTCCTGTATGAGAATGGCGATATACCATTAGACTTTCGGAAAAACATCGTCCACATAATTCCAAAGATTGCAAGAGTCGACAACCAGCTCGAAAGCCCTTGCATCCAAGAGTAATATACAGAGAAATGGAAAAGGAACTTGAGGATCAATTGGATGACGATACTATGGCTTTAGGAAAGGTAAAGGCACCAGAGATGCAAGTCTTACTTTGTGGTTGACAATTGAAGCAAGGCTGAAGAAAAATCAAGACACGTTAATAGGATATGTCGACCTAGAAAATTCGACAATGTGGAATGGGTCAAGATGTTCGAAAATCAAGAGGCAACTATAAGATTCGGACCAAGAACTAAATGCTCGGATTAAGAAGGGTGTAAGACAATTATCTAGTCTTTCACCTCTGCTGTTGAATGAATACATGGAAGAAGCAATAACGGAAATAAAAGGAAGGTTCAAGAGTGGGATTAAAATACAAGATGAAGGGATATCAATGATAAGCTTTCCTGTTCGCGTTGGTCTCATCAGTGCAAGTGAAGAAGCATCACAGGGTGTGTTGAATGGAATAAATAGTCTACTGAGTGCAGAATATGGAGAGAGTAAATCGAAGAAAGACGAAAGTATTGAGAAGTAACTGAAATGAGAAAGAGGAACTTAACATAAGGAGTGATGATCACGAAGTAGATAAAGTTAAGAAATTCTGTTACCCAGGCAGTAAAATAACCTATGATGGATGGAGCAAAGAGGATATAAAAAGCAGACTAGCAGCGGCAAAAGGACAGTCTTGACCAAGAGAGGTCCACTAGTATCAAAGGCCATAAATTGAGGAAGACATTTCTGAGAAAGTACGTTTGGTACACACGATCGTATGGCAGTGAAACATATACTATGGGAAAACAGGAAGGGAACAGATTAGAACCATCTAAGATGTAGTGCGGCAGAAGAATGTTGAAAATGCAGTAAGGTATGAGGAGGTTCTCCGAGGAAAGGAATATGTCGAAAACACTGATAAGAACAAGGGACAGCATGGTAGTACATGTATTGAGACATCAGGGACTAACTCCCACAGTGCTAGAGGGATCTGCAGAGGATAAAAACTGTAGAGGAAGGTAGAAATTGGAACACATTCAGCAAATAAGGTTCCAAGCGCTGCTCTTGAAATGAAATGTTTGGCAAAGGAGAAGAATTCGTGGCGAGCCGCATCAAAGCAGGTCAAAGACGCGGAAGATTTTTAAAAAAAAAAAAAAAAGAGAGAGAGAGAGAGAGTGAAGTTTTTACGCGATCCTTTGAAACGCCATTAGTGGCGTTTGTAACGTTCCCTGGCAACACTCACACTATTAATAAACTAAAATTTGATTGTACTCTATACGCCGCTATGAAGCAATTTGTATGTACTGTAATTATTTAACAAAAAATATTATTTAATTTTGTGTAAAGGACATTCGTTATTATTGTAATATTTTCTGTAGTAATATTCTCGATGTATTTATGATTGTAATATTTCTATACTCATAATGTAATTGCGAAATGTGTCAATATCTGCGATAACAAAAATGTAAAATTCAGCCACAGAGGAAAATAATGTTGTAAGATTACAAAGAGATGTTAATGGTCAGGAGTAGTATAAAAAGCACCACGTAGTGTGTATTCTTTGTCGTCTCCCTGGAGAACTGAAAGTGAGAGGAACCTGTGACGTAGCATTTTATGAATGGGTAGACTTCTCTTGTCTGTATCTAGATTTAGCCGCCATTAGAGGAGAAATTACAAACTAATGTAAATTGAATTACTGTTGTAGTCTAAATACATTATAATTTAACAAACGTGTGTATTACTAATGTAAATTAGCTTGCCCATGTCATCTATAATATTTCTTTAAAGAATTTTCAGCATTTTTAGCGGTGTTGCTGGGCTGTGCCGCGACCGAACGATTTGCAGCGGCGGCACATTTAAAAAATTGTTCCGCTAAGAAAAATTAACCAAACCTGTAAATCGGGAGCAGATAAAAATTAGCAGTGAATTAAGAAAATGTTTTTCTTTTACAGCGATCCTGAGACTGACGGAATTTATTACTAGTTTCACATTTGTGCATTCATAGGCGAATAGTTAACGTTGAAATTTAACAATTTTGGTTCTTTCAAATAACTTAAATGTGTAGTAAAAAATGGAAATGTCGTGTGGCTAGGGCCTCCCGTCGGGTAGACCGTTCGCCTGGTGCAGGTCTTTCGATTTGACGCCACTTGGGCGACCTGCGCGTCGATGGGGATGAAATGATGATTAGGACAACACAACACCCAGTCCCTGAGCGGAGAAAATCTCCGACCCAGCCGGGAATCGAACCCGGGCCCTTAGAATTGACAGTCTGTCACGCTGACCACTCAGCTACCGGGGCGGGCAATGTGTAGTGAAGTGTGTTTTATCAATGATAATTAAACGTCGGCTTGCCAATATTTAACCATTTTCTGCTAATAGAGACAGTCTTGTGTTCCATAGCTAACGCCGGGAAAGAATTCAGTAAATATTAAAAAAAAAAAAAAACACTGCATTTAGAAAATGTGTGCCAAGGCTGAATTATGTAAAGGATTTAACTCTCAACTAAATATTCTTAATCAGTTATTATGAATTCACGTAATTTTAAATGTACTTAATTCTGTGTAAATGAATTTTTATTACCACACGTAAATAAGAGGTTCTACAACAAAGTTCGTACGTACAGAAGGAAAGAAAGGCAAATTAACTAAAAACAAATTTAAAAACGGTAACTAATTATTTTTTTAATGTAATTTCATTAAACGTTAGAAGCTTTAAAAGTAGGACAAGTTGGCATACATCTGTTTCTTAATAGAATTATTATATTGTATCCCTACATGCGTCTACTGATAGCTACAGCAGTATATGGTGACTTTTAGTGGGACAAATCGGCGCTGGTAGCAGCAGTTCTGCGTATTAAATAATTGTCATTAAATAGATAAAGAATTACCTGTAAATGAAAGAAATGTGAATAGTTCTATTAATTAGTCTGCAGCGATCTGTCTTGGAACCGTTGTAGTATTCGTTTGAAAGAAAAAAAAAACCAGTAACATGATCACGTTCAAGTAACTAATTGAAAATTTCTCGTTTGATTCTCGCTAAAGCCGTTAAAAAATGATTCCGGTTACGACTTTTTTGATGTTAGTCATTACTAAAATGTCACAACTCGCCTCTGAACCCTTACACTGTACCTGGTCCTTTTGTAACACCATAGTAGGATATTACGTATTTTTTCCTTCTGATTAATTATGCTTTGCATAAAGTGTATTTTCTTTAATATTAGTTCTTTGATATGCTGTACTTTGTTTTCTCTTTACTGACTTATTGCTTTGGTTGTATTCAGAAAGAGATGATTTTGGTTAAATAATTTTGTATTGATTTGTTAATATGGGTTAATGCACTTAAAAATATTTACTTGCTACTTTGTAGCTGCTGATCCACTCTTAGGGCTGCTAGTTTATGTTATGGTAAAAGATGGAGTGGCTCCCCTCTAGAACGGAAATTATTTAGCGCGCGCAAATTACGGTTGGTGCAAGTGAAAAGGTGGACACGACAGTCAGTCGGAGGCTAGCTACCGTGCAGTTGACAGCTGGTGATTGGAAGGTGCATTGTGCAGGTGCCGAGTGTGGCCTTTAGTGCTTCGATTTATTACGCCGAAGCCTCGGTTTGATGAATGGATTTAATACAATGCTCTGTGGCCTGAAATTATTATAAAATTTCATGATCGTCGCCATGAAGGAAATAACAGAGCGTATCAACTACAACTGCAAGTCCATCTACCATCATATACTCGCCACCAATATTGCGCAATCACTGTAACAGAAAGGAGGTATCATAGATATGTAAAGTGATGGATCAGCACATTTAGTATGTGCAGATACAAGGTAACTCATACCTACCTTGATTTTTTCCCTGTCATAACACCTATCAGGATCCTCTTCTTTTGAGCTCTGATTTCCGAGTGTCCAGATAGCGAGAAATTATTATCAAAAATTGAAAGACAACTATCTAATTAAATTTGCTCAAAACAGAGTGAAACAGGTTATCTAAAATTACTGTGGATATTGGTAAAGTTGAGAAGGAAGTGTTGTTGTTGTGGTCTTCAGTCCTGTACTGGTTTGATGCAGCTCTCCATGTTACTCTATCCTGTGCAAGCTTCTTCATCTCCCAGTACCTACTGCAATCTACATCCTTCTGTTTTGCTTAGTGTATTCATCTCTTGGTCTCCCTCTACGATTTTTACCCTCCACACTGCCCTCCAATGCTAAATTTGTGATCCCTTGATGCCTCAGAACATGTCCAGCCAACCGATCTCTTCTTCTAGTCAAGTTGTGCCATAAACTTCTCCCCAATCCTATTTAATATCTCCTCATGAGTTATATGATCTACCAATCTAATCTTCAGCATTCTTCTGTAGCACCACATTTCGATAGCTTCTATTCTCTTCTTGTCCATACAAATAAGACGAAGTAAGTGTAGCTTTTGTGAAAGCCACTCACTGATTGAACTAATTCATTTTAAAGTTTTGTGGCCTTTTAAAATTACTTTCTTTACTTCTGGTTTCAGAAGTAAAGACCTATGTTGATAACTAATAGACAACAATCCATTTCGAGGTTAGCTTTAAAGTAAATGTTCTTAAAGACTGGTTTGAAGTGCAATACCTGGTGAATATTTTTACTGTAATCTATTATAAGACGCATACAAGGTGGGTCAATATTTGAAAGAATTGTTTTCCTAAGTTGGCATTCTTTATATTGTTCATGAAAGTGTGTTTAGTTTGCTTTACTATAGTTGTCAAGATTAGGGGGCCCTCCATTGAAAGTTGCTCAAAATGCACAAAGTTGCTTGATAATAGAAAGTTCCAACTGCTCTTGAAATTTATATTGAGTTTTGTGCACATTGTCTGTTAAAAGGTGTAACATAAGTTTATGAGCACCCACTTATTGTTTTATTCTCACTGATGCTAAAGTTACTACGAATGTCATTATCTGTGAAAACAGTTACTTCTTTGCTTTTAAGGAATAGTGTTAATCTTACTGCATGTGAATTTTACTTAAATTTATACTGTGTAGAAAATATCTGATGAAATAAGACTAGGTCCATGCTCAAATTCCATTTTAGCAGGGTCTCGCGTTTGCAGTGTTGATGGATTTATTCAGTTTGAAAGTATTTAAAACTGATAAGTGTAACGGCCTCTTTTGTGTTTGTGAGAACGTGAATATCTTACTACTACTGCTTTTACCCACTATAACATTTTTTTTTTTTGTGACTGGGTTAATTGCTCTTTTGTAGGAAAGAAGTATAGGCTGAGTTTTTCCACTAAAACTATTTTTATTTAAAGGAAATGTTACACATTTCTATGCCTAATTAGGCTGCTGACCGTATTCTACACTCCTGGAAATTGAAATAAGAACACCGTGAATTCATTGTCCCAGGAAGGGGAAACTTAATTGACACATTCCTGGGGTCAGATACATCACATGATCACACTGACAGAACCACAGGCACATAGACACAGGCAACAGAGCATGCACAATGTCGGCACTAGTACAGTGTATATCCACCTTTCGCAGCAATGCAGGCTGCTATTCTCCCATGGAGACGATCGTAGAGATGCTGGATGTAGTCCTGTGGAACGGCTTGCCATGCCATTTCCACCTGGCGCCTCAGTTGGACCAGCGTTCGTGCTGGACGTGCAGACTGCGTGAGACGACGCTTCATCCAGTCCCAAACATGCTCAATGGGGGACAGATCCGGAGATCTTGCTGGCCAGGGTAGTTGACTTACACCTTCTAGAGCACGTTGGGTGGCACGGGATACATGCGGACGTGCATTGTCCTGTTGGAACAGCAAGTTCCCTTGCCGGTATAGGAATGGTAGAACGATGGGTTCGATGACGGTTTGGATATACCGTGCACTATTCAGTGTCCCCTCGACGATCACCAGTGGTGTACGGCCAGTGTAGGAGATCGCTCCCCACACCATGATGCCGGGTGTTGGCCCTGTGTGCCTCGGTCGTATGCAGTCCTGATTGTGGCGCTCACCTGCACGGCGCCAAACACGCATACGACCATCATTGGCACCAAGGCAGAAGCGACTCTCATCGCTGAAGACGACACGTCTCCATTCGTCCCTCCATTCACGCCTGTCGCGACACCACTGGAGGCGGGCTGCACGATGTTGGGGCGTGAGCGGAAGACGGCCTAACGGTGTGCGGGACCGTAGCCCAGCTTCATGGAGACGGTTGCGAATGGTCCTCGCCGATACCCCAGGAGCAACAGTGTCCCTAATTTGCTGGGAAGTGGCGGTGCGGTCCCCTACGGCACTGCGTAGGATCCTACGGTCTTGGCGTGCATCCGTGCGTCGCTGCGGTCCGGTCCCAGGTCGACGGGCACGTGCACCTTCCGCCGACCACTGGCGACAACATCGATGTACTGTGGAGACCTCACGCCCCACGTGTTGAGCAATTCGGCGGTACGTCCACCCGGCCTCCCGCATGCCCACTATACACCCTCGCTCAAAGTCCGTCAACTGCACATACGGTTCACGTCCACGCTGTCGCGGCATGCTACCAGTGTTAAAGACTGCGATGGAGCTCCGTATGCCACGGCAAACTGGCTGACACTGACGGCAGCGGTGCACAAATGCTGCGCAGCTAGCGCCATTCGACGGCCAACACCGCGGTTCCTGGTGTGTCCGCTGTGCCGTGCGTGTGATCATTGCTTGTACAGCCCTCTCGCAGTGTCCGGAGCAAGTATGGTGGATCTGACACACCAGTGTCAATGTGTTCTTTTTTCCATTTCCAGGAGTGTATTTCATTTGAGTAAGTTTGAGTAGTTAAAACAGTTTCTAAATTAGATATGTTACTTTCTGTGTATTTTCGTAAATTTAATGTCCGATATGCAAAAACCCTCTAGGCATTTCATGATCAAATCTACAAAAATCCTTAGAGAGGGTAACATTATACTGCATCTAAGTACCGTAATTGGTTATAAATACAGTATCAGTGTACTAAACGGTGGAGCGTAGGTGTTATACTTTGTATTTATTATTCATTTATAGCTGACATGGAAGTGCCAACTGAACACCTACGCAATGTCATGTAGCTGCTGTGTGTGTGTGCTTTCAGACAATATCAACTTGTTGTACTGTATGTGGACAGGTTTTATGAAATGTCAAAGGTAATTGCATTGCAGCACCAATAACACGTGGCAGCACTTTTATTCAGTGAAAGAGCAGCAACATCACTTTGCACGTAATGAGTGCTGTTTGATATTACAACTTCGTGAAATGTTCCAGTAAACTGCTTTCCGTTGGAAAAATGATTCACGCTTTAGCGCCACCGAGCTATTCTAAACAGCAGAGGCTAAGCGGTTATTAGCACAAGTTGGGCGAAATAAAACGATCCGTAAAATATTTCATGCTCCTTAAGATAGCCATCCCAACTTACACCATTCACGCCCAGTGTAGGTGATGTAAGTTGGGTTGTTTATCTTAAAGGTGCTTTATTTCCTGTGCCAGTTTTTTTTTGTCAACCCTGTATATAACAAGCAAGAAAATCATCTCCAGTGCAGATGAAAATAGGAAAAATAAATCTGTCTTTTACACAATGATCACCCAGAAGATTGTGACTATCTACCTAACTGCCGGTATGTCCACCTTTGGCACTTATAAGAGCGGCAACGCTTCGTGGCACGGAAGCAGTGAGGCATAGGTAAGTCTCTGGAGGTAGCTGGCACCACATCTGCACACAAAATTCCCATAAATTCCGGGAACGGGGGGGGGGGGGGGGGGGGGGGGAAACACATCCCAGATGTGTTCGATCGGATTCAGATCTGTCTAGTTGGGGGGCCAGCACATGAATTAGAAGTCGCCACTGTGTTCTCCGAACCACTGCATCACACTCCTGGCCTTGTGACAAGACACATTATCTTGTTGGAAAATGCCACTGCCGTCGGGAAACACGATCGCCATGAGAGGATGTACGTGGTCTGCAACGAGTGTACGACACCCCTTGGCCGTCATATTGCCTTGCACGAGCTCCACTGGCCCCTTGGATGCCCACGTGAATGTTCTCCAGAGCATAATGGAGCCTCCACTAGCTTGTCTCCGTCCCGTGGTACACGTATCATGGAGCTGTTCGCCTGGAATGCGACGGATTCACGCCCTCCCATCGGGATGATGAAGATGGGATTTATAAGGGCATGTAACGCTCTGGCTGCGATGGGCGGGTCACGTAGCTCGAACGGATGAGAGCAGGGCAGCGCGCAGAGTACTGGTAGAGCCCTTAGAGGGAAAACGTCCTATGGGGAGACGGAGGGGTAGATGGGAGGACAATGTGCAGGCTGATTTGAGGAGCCTAGGTATTGAAGGTGAATGGAAGGAAATAGCCCGAGACAGGGACAGATGGCAAAAATACGTTGCTGCGGTAATGGACTCTCGAGTCCGGTATGACCAGTGAGTGAGTGATGTAACGCTCTGCCACTGCGACAATGTCAAGTGCCGATGATCACATGCTCCTTTCAGCCGTAGTTGCCGATGTCGTGGTGATAACAATGGCAAATACATGTATGTCGGTTGCGGAGATCCATCGTTAGGAGCGTTCAGTGCATTGTGTGTTCAAACACTTCTGCTCTGCCCAGCATTAAAGTGTGATGTTATCTCCATCACAGCTTGCCGCCTGTCATGTTTTACCACTCTGCCCAGCCTACGACGTCTGACATGTACGGGGTGTTCAAAAAGTCTCTCCGCAGTGCCGTATGATTGTTAGCCGCGCGTGCCGTATGCCGCAGTGAATATACGGAAATGAAACTCAGTGAAATACAAGTTAATAATTTTTTGGATATTCATTTTTACTTACAAATTTTCACTTTAAATGTTAAAAGTGTCCCCTCCCCCCCCCCCCCCCCCACCCCCACTATTGAATACACAATTCAATTCGTCTAATCATGTTTCCAACACAAGCTGTAACATTTCTTCTGCAACAGAAGCAGTGAAAGTGGATATTGCAGTTTTCAATTCATCGATGGATTTTGGACGGTTTTTAGAGACACTTGCTTTCGCTCCACCCCAGAACAAAAATTCAGGTGGTGTTAGATCAGGCGATCGTGGAGATCAACGTCCCTGTGAAATTATGCGATCACCAAAAACATCAGCAAACGGTGACATTGAAACGGGAGCTGTATGCACGGTTGCGCCTTCCAGTTGAAAACAACCGTTCAGTATTTCACTTAGCACAAGTTCTCTATGAATGGGCACAGAATATCACTGCAGTACCATTGTGCGATTATTGTTGAAAAATATGGGATCCACAATCCTACGCCTAGAAATGGTGATCCAAACTCCTATTTTCACATAATGAAGTGGTTCTCATGAATAAACAATGGATTTGCAGTACTCCATATACGAGAATTTTGTGAGTTCGTGTACTCGGATAAATGAAACCACGCCTCATCAGTGAAAAACGTTTCACTAAGAATATCCCTTCCATTTTGTTGAACGAAATTTTTGAACCTTTGACAATAGTGCATTCTCTTGCGTTGATCACTATTTTTCAGTTCTTGCACGACTGTCACTTTGTATGGGAAAAGTTCTAATTTTTTCCTTACAGCTGTGTGGGCCGTTCCGACACTAACATCGATTTCCTCGGCGAGTTTTCTTATTGACTTGTTCGGACTCATGGACATTTTATAGGCCGCTGTGGTCTCGCGGTTCTAGGCGCTCAGTCCGGAGCCGCGTGACTGCTACGATCGCAGGTTCGAATCCTGTCTCGGGCATGGATGTGTGTGATGTCCTTAGGTTAGTTAGGTTTGAGTAGTTCTAAGTTCTAGGGGACTGATGACCACAGATGTTAAGTCCCATAGTGCTCAGAGCCATTTCAACCAATTTATCGGAAATATCGATTAGTTTATCCTCAGACAAAACGCTAGGACGCCCACTTCTCGGTGCATCTGTCAGTGAACCCGTACTTCGAAATTTGTTAATCAAATTTCGCACAGTATCGCGATGTGGGACTGTTGTCTCCGGGAAAACTGAATTAAATGTTTGACAAACTGAAACTGTGTATTTACCGCCAGCTTTGAACACTTGTTCGACTAAAAACGCACTTCAGTGGTTAGCATTTTAACAGTGACAAAAACGAAACAAACGAACGAAGAAACTAAACTTAAACGTTGTCAACACGTAACGACACACACCAACGATACTACTGACGCTGGCTGAGATAAATCGAAACAGTGGAATGTTGGGAGAGACCACTTGAAGGGAAGTAACCCAGGCACGCGAGCAATCATACGACACGCGCGGCTAACAAGCATAGGGCACTGCGGAGAGACTTTCTGAACACCCCGTGTAATGAGGGATGGCCTCCCAACATCGCGACGTCTGGACATGATTTCACCTTGTTACCGCCACGTGCTAGAGGCACTCACCACGGCGATCCTCGAACTCCTTACAACTCGTGCAGTTTCCCAAATGCTCGTGCCGAGCCTCCGGGACACCACGATCTGCCCTCGGTCAAACTCACATAGATCGCGCACCTTCTCCATTTTGTATACGGACAGCAAGTTCGCTGATAATACATTCACCGTGGTACGTATGACTAGCAGTCAGTCCTCGCCAGGTGGCACTGCTATCGCCTGGACGGGTTTATATGGACAGTAGGTCGGTGGTCTTAATATCCTGCCTCATGAGTGTATGCTGAGCTATGTTACACAAACTTAAAAACCACACATAAACTTCCCATAAAGTCGCCATTTGCGATAACGAATTGATTTAGAATGAAAGCAATGTTCTTCTATCCACCTCAAGATTCTGACGAGCCGATAAAACTCACACAGGTACTCTGTCTTCCATGGTTAACACTGTACTCCTGAAGATAAGGAAATCCTTCATTTGACTCATCTGTCTTCTGATGTGCACCACGGCTTCCTCTCCTGTCTGAATCTCTTCATCCAGTAGCACGTAAGTCCAGTGTCCTAAACTGCATATTTTCGAATCTCTGTCTTCTCCCACAATTTTTACCCTCTGCAGATCCCTCTTAGTACGATGGAAGTTATCCCTGAAGTCTTAACACATGTCTATCTTCCTGTCCCTTCCTCTTGTTAGTGTTTTCTGTGGTATCGGTAGCAAGGATGCCACGGCGTAGCTGCTAGTTAGACTCCGACGACAGCGCCCTCTAGCAGGCGCTGTTGAGCCCTACGAGCACCACTGTACATTCAGCCCCTTTGATCAAGAGCAGACGGTCGGGACACTTCGCTTCAGCTTCGCACCTCAGGGCAAAGTTATGTATTACTCTTGTTGCTAAAGTAAAGGTGATTTTAATTCACACTGCAGTACCGAGAGATTTTCACCTTTTCCTGCTCTTACTCACGCGCCCCCTTCCAGGCGGGATACAAAATTTTCCATATAGACCTTTATCTTCACCGATTCTGTTAAGAACCGCCTCATTCCTTGCATTGCCCGTACACGTAATTTTCTATATTCTTCTACAGATCTTTTTGTCAAACTTAGATTATTTTTTATTCGTGGTTCTGTTGCACTTTGAAGTTTACCCGTCTGTCCCTATGGCGTATATCTATATCACTGACGAGTCAAAACCGTCTGTACCACTGTCCCTCTTTACAATTACGAAGGCTTTTTCCAGGTCAATAGTATAAACACAATCTTTCAATTACCTTGAATCAGTTTTGTATCCTAACTTGGGACAGCGCCCCAAGTATGGCTTAAATACAACATTTTTTTTGTGAAAGTACATACATGTAAAACACAAGAAGATTCAAACAGAAAACTGAAATTTGTCCCTCATTACAACCCTCAAGGGATACCAATTATGTACCTGATTAGAGTTACAGGCTTACGAGGTAACTTGTGGATACGAAGTTATCAAACATATAAAAATTTTCATTTTTTAGCACAGATTCTAGCCTGAACAGCTCACCTGAATCCTAAGAACAAGTCACAAACTAATGATCAGTCCACTGAAACAACAATTGGACTTTGTTTACATTGAATAGGCAGTTAGCTGGGATCTCCCATACAGGTGTGCCAACTGTCAGCAAAAGGCAATAAAATACCCTAAGTTAGGATGCTGTCCAAAGTATGTTCATTTGACTGAAGATTTGTAATAGAGGTATGAAACAATAATTTTGGCAAAAGGAGCTCCGTTTAATTATATAGTATCTCATTCTGTAGAATAACATGTCAGTAGCAGGGTCTACGTTACATACCACAGTGCGATTCAGCGTGCACATTTTCACATATAACATAATAGTGTACGGAATTAGAAACAAAGGTAATATTATGTAGTTCGTAAAACAGATTTCGTTGATTTTGCAGTTTAAATTATGCAGTGCTGCCGTTACGGGTTATTGGATTCTACAGAATATACATCTACAATATATCTTGCGTCATGGGTAATCATAGAATACTCAATAAGCTTTCTAATGCAGAAATATGGAAAAAATTATGTTCTGGTTTGGCTCAACAGCTCTATTTAGAGTAATACAGTCACTTGAATTTCTTTCAGGTTATCTGTTTCTTTCTCTTTATTTTTTTGCCACGTCACTGATATGCATTGCAGGCGAACCACTCATCCATTTTTCTTCTTTTTCTTGCTATGCTCTGTATAAACTGTGATACAGCAGTCACAAGAAACTGAAATTGTTGCTCAATTTCTGCACCGTTTATATTATAGTAACCCTAGACTGACTATAAAAAAGTTTAGAATAACATCAAAAAGTTTATTTGAATCTGCCTTGAAGACAAATAATCATTTATAAGTATCACTCTCCATTGTCTCTCTTTATAAGCCTTTTTCTTAACGATGCGTTTTTCTGTGAAGTTTAAAACTATGACTTCATTGTTAGTCATTGACATTCATGCAGAATCTCTGCTTACATTACCTCGCGATTCTTTTGGATGTTTCTATAGTTTGTGTATGTGATGACACGGGCACACACTCCGTAATATCGTGGTAGTCCGCGATCCCGTTTATATCATTTGCAGTATCAGTACTAGTACTGCAAGTACTGCCCTAGCTAGAACGGCAAAAAACTGGGAAAAACTGATTTCAAAATACGGAGAGGTATCTGTTTTAAGATTTGCTGAAATATTTAGCAGTGTAATTTTTATAATACACACCGATACAAATAGTTTCGTGTTCTTTAAATCATAGGTGAATGCCAGTAATGTGTAAATACAATTAACTGTTTTTGAACAGGAAACATGATGTTGAAAGTGGTGGCAGTGAAAACACAAATTATATTTAACAAAAACGATTTATTAACAAATGATTTTATTCTACACTCAACAAAAATTCTTAACAACGGTTGTTTCAGAATGGTTTATAGTTTGGAATACAGCGCCGGAGGAAAAGTCGAACACCTGTAACGACTTTTAGCTGCCAGTAGGTGGTGAACGCGAGCAGAGTCTGTCTCTTAACGGCTCCTGTTGTCTTCTCCAGCAGTGGACGTCAGCTGAAACCCAATTTACGACGTGGCACATATCGGCATTGACAGCGCCAGACCTCTGCGAGCTGCCAGACGCAGTCGTAAAAAAATATATGTCGGTTGGTAGGAGGTGGGTTCTTCCGTAGGAACAACACCGAAGAAAAAAGGGAGCAAGGGAACAAAGAGCTGCACGAATTTTCGGTTTCACTGTGCATCGTAGTGCACATGCTAAAGGTTTACATGACAAAATGAGTAATCGCATTTACTATTTAAAAGGTATTTCCGATGACGGATCTCTTGTTTGGGGAATATCCTAATGAAAACCGTGTTTAACGCTTCACTTAAATTTTTCAGCAGAAAAGTAGTAGACAGACGTTAACAGTCCTGTGGTTATCTACGGGCATATATTTCCTCAGTAGTGAATAAAGAAGAGAAAGAATAAGCAGTGTAGAGCAATAACTGTGCCTGCTACCATTCAAAAGGCCGTATAACAGGCAGATAACTCCAAATACTGAAATTTTCTTTGGTAAAGGAATAATTTAGAACGAGTAAGATATGGTAGAGATTTATCAGTTATTGTGATTGGGGAAAAATCAGTTTTTATATGAATCGCACAGTGGAGAAAGTTGGAAAAACCTGGGAAAGGAGAAAACTGATACAAAACGGAAAACATAACCGAAGAAAAATCTCTCGACACTCTTTTCGGTCCGCAGAAATTACAATTTTCATTTTCAGTGCTTCCGTTTCTGCAGTTCTTAAACTCTTTTTGGCCTACAAAAGTAACAATTTTCATTTTCAATGCTTCCGCTTTGGTAATGCTTGCAGTGATACCTGGGGAGAAACCAGTTTTTAATGTGAATCGCACAGTGCAGGAAGTTGGAAAATTTGGGAAACGAGATGATAACTAAGAGAAAATACAAAAAATATAACCAAAGAAAAATCTCTCGACGTTCTTTTTGGGCCACAGAAATTACAATTTTCTTTCTCAGTGCTTCCGTTTCAGCAAATTCTTACAGTATTTTTGGTCCACAAAGACTAAAATTTTCATTTCTTCCATTTTGGTAATTCTTACCGAGACGGTTTACTATTTTCAATGTAAATTGCACACTTGGGAAAGTTGGAGAAATCTGGAAAACGAGGAAGCTAAGAGAAAATACAAAGAATGTGAGCAAATAAGAATCTCTCTACGCACTGTTTGGCCGACAGAAACCAATTTTCATTTGAATGCATTTGTTTCGGTAATTCTTGCAGTGAAGGAAAAATAGCATATGGGTGGTGAATCTCTTTCTGTACAGTAGTAATGGTACAAAGGAAAGAAGTATTTTTACTTCTTTTCTTACTGATTTTCTTACTGATTTTCACTGAAGACCTTAAACAGTACAACAGGTAATACTTGTTGAAAGACTGATGAGTATCACACACAGCACATAATGAGCACAATAATAATTGTTTCTCTGTCAATAGCCTTCGAATCACTTCACACACTTGTACCTGTATGCTCCTCACATAAGACTAGTCTGCACTGTCACACACCCACACTGTTCCGTGCTCCTTCAGTAAGTGAAGTTGAACCCATTTCCACTGAACCTGATCTTAGAGACAGTGTCGGCAGCAGAGAACTTGACACCTAGCGCTGACGGCTGTTGCACCTGCTGTGCTGAGGCAGCTGTTCCAACTGGGGCCACCGCCACTTGTTGCTGTTGCTGCTGCTGCTGCTGTTCTGCTGCTGGCTGTGCGCGAACGATCGGCTGCTGCACCTGTTGTGCCTGCAGCTGCTGTTGCTGCTGCTGCTGTTGTTGTTGCTGCTGCTGCTGTTGCAGGAGTTGCAGGTGCGCCTGCTGGAATGCGAGAAGCTGCTGGGTATAGGCGTCCGCCTGCTGTGGCGTCACCTGCGGCTGTTGAGGCTGCAGCTGCTGCTGCTGTCCGATCTGCTGTGCTTGCAGCTGCGCCTGCAGAGGGTTGTACACGGCGGCCTGTGGCTGCAGCTGCTGCTGCTGGAGCCCGCCCAGGGCGGCTGCGTGCTGCGCCTGGAAGGCCGCGTAGGGCGACAGCTGCGGCTGGGTCAGGCCGGAGTACGCCCCGATCTGTCCCGGAAGTCCGGCGTAGGCAGCAGCTGGCTGCGGCTGCTGAGGCAGTCCAGTGTATGACGACAGGTAGGCGCCCGGCTGCGTCAGGCCCGACTGCGCCGCCAGCAGGTTGTTCAGCGCTGCGTTTGGCTGCAAAACACACCAAGGATGAATTGGCTTCAAAGATTTTGATATCAACAACTCATTTCCAGAATAAGTGTACTGAGACACTATTGTAATCTCTGATTTTCCTCGAGAACTATCATATTTCCACAACTGTCAGCACTGGATGTGTACTGGTAAAGCACACACTTACGAACCGACCGATCGTGGATCGAAACCCGATCGAACGACGTTAATTTTTATTGATACCTTTAACATGGCCTTCACCTTTCTGTGACATGAAGACCAAATGGCACAGATGTTTGGAGTGTTTATTCGGAAGTCTCTGAAGTAAACACTCAAAAAACGGATTCATGAGATCTAGATATTGACAGATCCGGTTATGCAAGTATCGATAGATAAAATCTCTAGACGGAGTGCTTATAGCGCTGAGAATAGCATTAATGAGATACAAAAACTGGTCGTGTAAATAAACACCTTGGCGATTTACCTTGGTAAATATTTGACTGTTTGCTGTCCTGTATCCACGATGTATCGACAGAGTACGAATTTAACAGTTATCTGCTAACAGGTATGTGGGCTGACATCCACAGAGTGGCTGAGTCGTGTACACACATATTATTTCTTTCCATTTCTCTCCTTTCTAGTGAGATAGTTGTAAACGGTGCTATTGTGCTGACAAAGAAAATGTTGGACAGTGTCCCAATGATATCTTACATTTGGGCTATTTACCTTTACATCATGCAACGCCAGGTCAAAGCTGAGTACCAAGGAGATGAGAGACCACAGATGCGGACTTGACATCATAGTTATACCACTCAAGATCCGTCCAATGTTAGTGGGCATAATAGCAGAAGCTCTGCTGGAGATAACAGTACAAACTAGTGTATGACATAATGCGAGAAGGTGACAGTTGCTGGGGGTTATGGAGAAGAGAGAATTATGAAGTATTAGAGAGTTGTCTTAAGTGGCTGTAGGAAAAATATGAAGAAATCGAGAAAGAAATTATCGTCAGAATCACTGAGCATACGCAAAAGTCAAAACAACATTTGGTGAAATTAAAAGTAATGATTGTTGAAATGAAGTGTGCAGTGAGTAATGGTTCAAATGACTCTGAGCACTATGGGTCTTAACATCTGAGGTGATCAGTCCCCTAGAACTTAGACTACTTAAACCTAACTAACCTAAGGACATCACAGACATCCATGCCCTAGGTAGGATTCGAACCTGCGACCGAAGCGGTCGCGCGGTTCCAGACTGAAGCGCCTAGAACCTCTCGGCCACCCCAGCCGGCTGCAGTGAGTATTCAGATGTTAATCGCAGAGGAAAGGGCGGGCCAAATACATACAAAGTTTGCATGAGGGGGACGAATTACCTCATTATGGGATAGAAGAAGAAATTGGAATCGATGTGGAAGGCATAGAGGATCGAGTACTGGAGTCATAATTTAAGTCTGGAAGACCCAAGATCAAGTAAAACAGAAGGGACAGATAATATTCCATCGGAATTTCAGAAGTCGTTAGGGGGTGGCGAAACCAAATGAATGTTCCGGTTAGTGTGTAGAATCTATGGGTCTGGCGACTTACGATCAGACTTTTGGAAAAATGTCTTCCAAACTATTCTGGTGCTAGCAAGAGCAGGCTGTTTTGGTAGGTGGCCACTCTCTTCTCCCCCCCCCCTCCCCCTACTACCACATAACATATTCTTGCTAAAAGCTATGGTTATTTTTGTAACTAGCCTCCCTTTTCCTCCCTCTGAGTGCTGAGTGTTCTTTTTTATTTATTAAAATGAAAGCAAATTCTTGAAGTTTCAAATCTGTTTGGAAGTTTTGCACTTTCTTTTAAAATATATAAAAAGAACGAAAATGTACGATCCAGAGTATGTTGTCAGTTTGTGTATAAGTGTGCTACATTTATTGTTTATGTTTTATTGTGGAGCTCACCAATCACGTTGAAATTTATGCCAGTAACTTTGGAAGAGTGGGTGGTGGGAAACTATAGAGAGGGAAAAGAATTTACGAATGAACATGCACAACATTTATTGTAAAACTCATTTTCTTTATTCAATTAAAAGTTTCGATTGACAGGAATGTTGATTACCTTTAAAGCTGTCTCTTAGTTCGCCTGGTATTGAATCGTATTGAACTTGTCACCCTCTCAAATAAATTTAGGAACGCAATATGACTAAATAGTGACAAAAAAGGATGTCGTCGAGTTATAGCAACAAAAGTAACCATCTCCCAAATGAATCCGACAACTTTTGAATAGAGCACAATGGCATGGAACTCAACGCATTTATTGACTTAAGACCCTCTGTTCTGCCGAGCTGCAGTATCAGCACATCCAAAACGACAGTGAAAGCGACTGCTGCTGACTGACTGACTGACTGCAGCTGCCGCACTGTCGGTTGACGCTCGATGCAGCTCTGAAATCTGCCTACTCACTTGGACAATATTGTCCACAATACTCCCCTCTGTGAGCTGCTCCGGTATCGTAGTGCCTACGAGTGAGATCAGCTGCTTGCCCACCGGCCAAATAGAGACAGGGTCTCACTACAAGCATGGGAGAAAAAAAATAACTTCTAATGTCCAACTGCTCTTAGAGCTTATTAAGCTCTCCACTCTGACTCCAGAGTGACGAATACACAGCTCACCGAGACGCTGTGGTACTCATACTCGTTAATCAATTGGAATCTGTGCCTCTCTACTGTGCACAAGGTGGCCCACACGAAGACACATCCTCTCCGCTCACGGAGAAGGCTCAGACCCGGCTGCCCTTTACACAAAACTCACAACTCCGCTACTGTCCAGTCACAGGGCTCGTCTCTAAATGAGTGTCCCCTTTCTATTTAGAGTCATACAGCCTCCCACCAATCCGTGTTAGTCCTGTAGTACTAGAGCGTAAATGTCCAGCAAAACCCCAACTCGTGACTAGTTTTTAAGAAGAGGCAATGGCGGGTTTCTTTTAATTTAAGCTGTGGACATAGGACTGCGGCTGGCCTGGAGCCGTTTCGTTTCGCTTCCCACTCTTCTAGCTGCAAACTCTCACAGCTCGAACCTGTATTGACACGTACTGCTAAGAAATGGCTTTCAGCCGGCAGGTCTGCGTCACCTCTGTGACACTGACTCGGGAACGCGGCTGCACCCCTCCCCCCACCCCCGCACCCTCCTTCCCCCCCCCCCCCAAAACGTGGAAGAACTTGCTCCCCTTCTAACAGCCGTGTACCGCAAGTCTCTAGAGGAACGGAATGATTGGAAAAGAGCACAGGTAGTCCCAGTTTTCAAGAAGGGTCGTCTAGCAGATGCGCAAAACTATAGGCCTATATCTCTGGCATCGATCTGTTGTAGAATTTTAGAACGTTTTCTGCTCGCGTATCATGTCGTTTCTGGAAACCCAGAATTTACTCTGTAGGAATCAACATGGATTCCGGAAACAGCGATCGTATGAGACCCAACTCGCTTTATTTGTTCATGAGACCCAGAAAATATCAGACACAGGCTCCCAGGCAGATGCCATTTTCTTTGACCTCCGGAAGGCGTTCGATACAGTTCCGCACTGTCGCCTGGTAAACAAAGTAAGAGCCTACGGAATATCAGACCAGCCGTGTGGCTAGATTGAAGAGTTTTTAGCAAACAGAACACAGCATGTTGTTCTCAATGGAGAGACGTCTAGAGACGTTAAAGTAAACTCTGGCGTACCACAGGGGAGTGTTATGGGACCATTGCTTTTCACAATATATATAAATGACCTAGTAGATAGTGTCGGAAGTTCCATGCGGCTTTTAGCGGATGATGCAGTACTATACAGAGAAGTTGTAGCATTAGAAAATTGCAGCGAAATGCAGGAACATCTGCAGCGGATAGGCACTTGGTGCAGGGAGTGTCAACTAACTCTTTACATAGACAAATGTATTACGAATACATAGAAAGAAGGATCCTTTATTGTATGATTATATTATAGCGGAACGAACACTGGTAGCAGTTACTTCTGTAAAATATCTGGGAGTATGCGTATGGAACGATTTAAAGTGGAATGATCATATAAAATTAATTGTTGGTAAGGCAGGTGCAGGTTGAGATTCATTGGGAGAGTCCGTAGAAAATGTAGTCCATAAACAAAGGAGGTGGCTTACAAAACACTCGTTCGGCCTATACTTGAGTATTGCTCATCAGTGTGGAATCCGTACCAGGTCGGGTTGACAGAGGAGATAGAGAAGATCGAAGGAAGAGCGGCGCGTTTCGTCACAGGGTTCTATGGTAAGCGTGATAGCGTTACGGAGATGTTTAGCAAACTCAAGTGGCAGACTCTGCAAGAGAGGCGCTCTGCATCGCGGTGTAGTTTGCTGTCCAGGTTTCGAGAGGGTGCGATTCTGGATGAGGTATCGAATACCTCCCGAGGAGATCATTAATATAAAATTAGAGAGATTCGAGCGCGTACGGAGGCTTTCCGGCAGTCGTTCTTCTCGCGAACCATACGCGAGTGGAACAGGAAAGAGAGGTAATGACAGTGGCACGTAAAGTGCCCTCTGCCACGCACCGTTGGGTGGCTTGCGGAGTATAAATGTAGATGTAAATGTAGAACAACATCACCTTCAGGAAGCCTGCGGATCAGCCCGCTAGTTCACAATGCCTGTCTACATTTCCTGCGATTTCTCAGCAAAAACAGGGTGCCCTATTCTGACTACCAATTATACCTTGAGCGTTCAATCCAGGCCATTAATAACGTCATCCTCATTACCCTAGTATGTCAGTATTCTAAATGACTTTCGAAATTCGTTCGACAGTTCCGCAGTGTCACTTGCCACAAAAAGTACGCGCTTACGGTCTATCCAATGACACATGTGGTTGGATAGAAGGTTTTCTAACAGACAGGGAGCAGTATGGTGTCCTGAACGGCGTGACTTCATGTGTGCCCTAGGGCAGCGTAATAGGTCCTCTGCTTTTTACGATTTACATAAACGAACTGGTCGATGGTATTGACAGCGGCATTTGTTTGCCGATGATGCTGTAGTCTACAGGAAATTAGTATCACACGAAAGTTGTGAACAAATCAATGAAGATTCGCAGAAAATAAATGCGTGGTGTAATGACTGGCAGTTATCTGTCAATATTAGTAAGTGTTACCTACTGCGTATAACAAGGCGAAAATCCCCATTAATCTACGAGTACAAAATAAATGATCAGTCTTTGGAAGCGGTAACAGTCAAGTAGGCCTATCTGGGTGTGACTATTCGAAATGATCTCAAATGGAATGATCTGATTACACAAGTAACTGGTAAGGCGAACTGTAGACTGCGGTTTATTGGTAGAATCCTGAAGCGATGCAGTTCTTCAACAAAGGAAATAGCTTACAATACGTTAGTTCGTCCAGTCTTAGAGTACTGCTCGTCTGTATGGGACCCTTACCAGTTGGGTCTGATTTAAGAGACTGAGAAGGTCCAGAGAAGAGCGGCCAGATTCGTAACTGGTACATTTAGCCATCACGAGAGCGTTACAAATCTCATAGAAAGTTTGAAGTAGGACACACTTGCAGATAGACGACGCGCTAAACAGAAGGGGCTGCTCACTAAATTCCGAAATCCAATCTTCGCCGAGGATGTAGAGCATATATTATTACCACCAACTTTCAAATCGCGTAATGATCATCATTCAAAGATAAGGGAAATAAGAGCTCGCACTGAGGCGTTCAGACAATCGTTTTTCCCTCGCGCGATCCGGGAGTGGAACAGAGGCGGGGGGGAAATGTGACTTTGGCGAATTGCCCTCCGCCACACACCGCTTGGTGGCTAGCGGGGTATGTATGTAGTTATGTACAGTAGATGTAGACTTTTTCTCTATTTCTTATTGCAATTACAATACAAGTAATGTTCTAATTACTTCAAGCAAGACGTCCATAAGATGCGACGCCTTACAACGTGTCCTATAGGTCTTAATTTTTATTAACTTTTTTATTTAATTATATGCGGCAAAATATTTTACACTCTTCCAATGTACTCATCAATGAGTTACGCACATATCACGCAACTACATGAATATTATTAGTGCGCCATATCCTTGTTTTTTCTTATGTTAGTCTTATACCGCTGTTGACAAATTGTAAATTGAGGTGCCAGGTATTTGTGGCTTCATAATATTTTGTTATTATTTCTACAACTTACGAAACAAGTATTTGAAATATTGCACCTGTATAAAATTTTTATTGTTGTTGCCTTTATTGTTCCAACCTAGAGCTGAATGAAGATTATATGCAACGCAGATTCAAATCGGTTGTCAGTAAATAAAAAGCTGTAATACAGATGGTGTTTGTTTATTTATTAAACTCCTGAGTCGGATTATTGAAATAAATATTACAGAGTGAAAGCGGACAATATTGATATTCACATATTGTCTCACAAACTGTCTGGATCATTTATTAGCTCTGGAATGATACGTTATCCGACACAGTACCGTGTAGAAATATTTATTTTCGGAGGGATATTCATCCCTTTCTATCACATTTCAGGGGAAAACTCTCCTATTATCAATATCGTAAATATGAGCAACGTTGCCTTCCGGTAGTGCCATTGTTCATTTTAGCGGAAATTTCATTAACAGACAACAAATGTGCTTTGGTTTTATTGAAGAGTCGGTAGGCGAATTTCGACACTTACGAGACTTTGTGCAAACACCGGCCTCGACTAAAGGCGAGGTCTGTTGTGCACTGTGGAGCCAAAGCTTACCTGGCATCCCGTGTGAAGCGTTGCATCTGCCTGCAGTCTCCCGCTCCTATAGACCGCACTTCTCGTTCCTTCGGCGCATAGGGATTCTCTCCTCTGCAGTTTTGCACAGTTCGACGAATATGCCGAAGAATAGGGACATAGCCATCGGTATTCACGGTCCAGATATTCGCCTTAGTATCGGCAAACAGTAGACGGTTCCAGGGAGAGGACGCCATAAGTTTGCGATAAGAGGCTATTCAAACAAATTTCGGGCTTGCAGCCGGTCGTCGTTCAATACTTCGCACGATATTTCAACTGGGCACCTGCCAGTCATCTTCAGGTGAGCCGCCGCCGACTGGCGATAACGTCCTGCAAGTCTGCGACGGCTCACCTGAAGATGACTGGCAGGTGCCCAGTTGAAATATCGTGCGAAGTATTGAACGACGACCGGCTGCAAGCCCGAAATTTGTTTGAACAGTCAATTCGCCGGGAAAATTTTAAAATTCACAAGGCAAGTCTGCGACGGCTCACCTGAAGATGACTGGCAGGTGCCCAGTTGAAATATCGTGCGAAGTATTGAACGACGACCGGCTGCAGCCCGAAATTTGTTTGAACAGTCAATTCGCCGGGAAAATTTTAAAATTCACAAGAGGCTATTCGTTTGTATTCCTGTAGTTTCCGTCCCCTCTTTTTTGTAGTGGATGACCGTTTCCACTCTTTAGACAGTCCTCTCCTTTTAGCTGACTATCTTAAATCCATTTTTGAACTTCTGTCACAATACGCTAAAGAAATGGCTCCCACTTCGTTTATGGAGTGCCAAGAGCTTCAATACCCCTCCCATTCTTAGAGATACGTGACAATTCACAGTACGCGCTCTGGGCAGTCTTACGGACCATTCACATGTTCAGTCACAGTTTCTTACGTAACTATAGGTGACAGGTTTTCCTACGCTGTGCCTATTTACTACGACGGCGACGGCGATGCAGTCCCTTATTTCTATTCTTCACTGTATTTTTGGCGACAGATCGTCGCCTCCAACTCTGAGCATATTTAACATTATGCCCCAGTTTACTGCACTGAATGCACACGTAGCACAGAAATGTGTGCAGAACGTCACAAATCGTAACACTGCCTCGTGCAGAACTGGAACACTACTAGCATTCGGAATCGGTAAGACTTCCGGAGTTTTTGTGTACTTTCGCATCTAGTCCAGACCTCACCTGAGTGTGCCCAATCCGAGATACGAATGGCTGTATGCGAGGGTCCACGGCAAAGTGAGCGCATGGAATACACGAGAGCCGGCCGGAGTGGCCGAGCGGTTCTAGGCGCTTCAGTCTGGAACTGCGCGACCGCTACGGTCGCAGGTTCGAATCCTCCCTCGGGCATGGATGTATGTGATGTCCTTAGGTTAGTTAGGTTTAAGTAGTTCTAAGTTCTAGGGGACTGATCACTTCAGATGTTAAGTCCCATAGTGCTCAGAGCCATTTGAATATCTGAATACACGAGAAGATCCCGGAAAACAGTTGCTCGGGTGCTACTGCGCAAATGTGGTTTACTTTGATTATGAAAACGGTACACTTCGAGTATCTGTAATTACAATTGCGATCTTCATTTACTCAGCAGAGTACGAATTATGAACAGTGACAGATCACTTCCTTCCAAGCTTCTTTCTTTCCAGTTAGAATAAACCATTCCTTGAAGGTGTTCATGATAAACCCTCGACGTGCTGCCAGTGAAAATTGTTACTTCTTTCTACAGCTGCCCTACATGCCTCAAAATGTCATCAGATCATCCGATTCACCTTACGCGTTATCTACCGTAGCGTTTGGTGATGCAAAATCTCCTAAATATTTTTATTTTAAAAAGGACTTGTAGTCCGGGTGATATATTATAATACAGCATCACCGGTCTATTGCGGTCTATCTGTGTTGCTGCGGCAGTAGATTTCCACAGGGCAGTGACAGCGTCACTGCAAATCACTTTGGAGGTGTGGCGGTGGGACTTGCAGTCCCGTACCACCCTCTGACGATGATGGTACTACATGAGTCAGGAAGATTTTTTTTTTTTGTAAATGGACTTGTAGTCCGGGGTGATATGTTACAATACAGCATCACCGGTCTATTGCGGTCTAACTGTGTTGGTGAGGCAGTAAATTTCCACAGGGCAAGGACTGCGTCACTGCAATTCACTTTGGAGGTGTGGCGGTGGGACTTGTAGTCCCGTACGCCAGGGCAGGGGTAGGTGGAGTCAGGAAGAATTTTTTTTTTTTTTTTTTTTAATGGACTTGTAGTCCGGGGTGATATGTTACAATACAGCATCACCGGTCTATTGCGGTCTAACTGTGTTGGTGAGGCAGTAAATTTCCACAGGGCAATGACTGCGTCACTGCAATTCACTTTGGAAGTGTGGCGGTGGGACTTGCAGTCCCGTACCACCCTCTGACGATGATGGTACTATATGAGTCAGGAAATTTTTTTTTTTTGAAATAGGACTTGTAGTCCGGGGTGATATGTTACAATACAGCATCACCGGTCTATTGAGGTCTAACTGTGTTGGTGAGGCAGTAAATTTCCACAGGGCAGTGACTCCGTCACTGCAATTCACTTTGGAGGTGTGGCGGTGGGACTTGTAGTCCCGTACGCCAGGGCAGGGGTAGGTGGAGTCAGGAAGATTTTTTTTTTTTTTTTGTAAATGGACTTGTAGTCCAGGGTGATATGTTACAATACAGCATCACCGGTCTATTGCGGTCTAACTGTGTTGGTGAGGCAGTAAATTTCCACAGGGCAATGACTGCGTCACTGCAATTCACTTTGGAGGTGTGGCGGTGGGACTTGCTGTCCCGTACCACCCTCTGACGATGATGGTACTATATGAGTCAGGAAGATCTATTTTTTTTTTTTTTTTTTTTTTGAAATAGGACTTGTAGTCCCGGGTGATATGTTACAATACAGCATCACCGGTCTATTGAGGTCTAACTGTGTTGGTGAGGCAGTAAATTTCCACAGGGCAGTGACTCCGTCACTGCAATTCACTTTGGAGGTGTGGCGGTGGGACTTGTAGTCCCGTACGCCAGGGCAGGGGTAGGTGGAGTCAGGAAGATTTTTTTTTTTTTAATGGACTTGTAGTCCGGGGTGATATGTTACAATACAGCATCACCGGTCTATTGCGGTCTAACTGTGTTGGTGAGGCAGTAAATTTCCACAGGGCAGTGACTCCGTCACTGCAATTCACTTTGGAGGTGTAGCGGTGGGACTTGCAGTCCCGTACGCCAGGGCAGGGGTAGGTGGAGTCAGGAAGATTTTTTTTTTTTTTTTTTTGTAAATGGACTTGTAGTCCAGGGTGATATCTTACAATACAGCATCACCGGTCTATTGCGGTCTAACTGTGTTGGTGAGGCAGTAAATTTCCACAGGGCAATGACTGCGTCACTGCAATTCACTTTGGAAGTGTGGCGGTGGGACTTGCAGTCCCGTACCACCCTCTGACGATGATGGTACTATATGAGTCAGGAAATTTTTTTTTTTTGAAATAGGACTTGTAGTCCGGGGTGATATGTTACAATACAGCATCACCGGTCTATTGAGGTCTAACTGTGTTGGTGAGGCAGTAAATTTCCACAGGGCAGTGACTCCGTCAATGCAATTCACTTTGGAGGTGTGGCGGTGGGACTTGTAGTCACGTACGCCAGGGCAGGGGTAGGTGGAGTCAGGAAGATTTTTTTTTTTTTTTTAATGGACTTGTAGTCCGGGGTGATATGTTGCAATACAGCATCACCGCTCTATTGTGGTCTAACTGTGTTGGTGAGGCAGTAAATTTCCACAGGGCAATGACTGCGTCACTGCAATTCACTTTGGAGGTGTGGCGGTGGGACTTGCAGTCCCGTACCACCCTCTGACGATGATGGTACTACATGAGTCAGTTTTTTTTTTTTTGAAATAGGACTTGTAGTCCGGGGTGATATGTTCCAATACAGCATCACCGGTCTATTGCGGTCTATCTGTGTTGCTGGGGCAGTATATTTCCACAGGGCAGTGACTCCGTCACTGCATTTCATTTTGGAGGTGTGGCGGTGGGACTTGTAGTGCCGTACGCCAGGGCCGGTGTAGGTGGAGTCAGGAAGATTTTTTTTTTTTTTTTAATAGACTTGTAGTCCGGGGTGATATGTTACAATACAGCATCACCGGTCTATTGCGGTCTAACTGTGTTGGTGAGGCAGTAAATTTCCACAGGGCAGTGACTCCGTCACTGCAATTCACTTTGGAGGTGTGGCGGTGGGACTTGCAGTCCCGTACGCCAGGGCAGGTGTAGGTGGAGTCAGGAAGATTTTTTTTTTTTTTTTGTAAATGGACTTGTAATCCGGGGTGATATGTTACAATACAGCATCACCGGTCTATTGTGGTCTAACTGTGTTGGTGAGGCAGTAAATTTCCACAGGGCAGTGACTCCGTCAATGCAATTCACTTTGGAGGTGTGGCGGTGGGACTTGTAGTCACGTACGCCAGGGCAGGGGTAGGTAGAGTCAGGAAAATTTTTTTTTTTTTTTTTTTAATGGACTTGTAGTCTGGGGTGATATGTTGCAATACAGCATCACCGGTCTATTGCGGTCTAACTGTGTTGGTGAGGCAGTAAATTTCCACAGGGCAATGACTGCGTCACTGCAATTCACTTTGGAAGTGTGGCGGTGGGACTTGCAGTCCCGTACCACCCTCTGACGATGATGGTACTATATGAATCAGGAAATTTTTTTTTTTTTTTTTTTTTTTTTTTAAATAGGACTTGTAGTCCGGGGTGATATGTTACAATACAGCATCACCGGTCTATTGAGGTCTAACTGTGTTGGTGAGGCAGTAAATTTCCACAGTGCAGTGACTCCGTCACTGCAATTCACTTTGGAGGTGTGGCGGTGGGACTTGTAGTCCCGTACGCCAGGGCAGGGGTAGGTGGAGTCAGGAAGATTTTTTTTTTTTTTTTGTAAATGGACTTGTAGTCCAGGGTGATATGTTACAATACAGCATCACCGGTCTATTGCGGTCTAACTGTGTTGGTGAGGCAGTAAATTTCCACAGGGCAATGACTGCGTCACTGCAATTCACTTTGGAGGTGTGGCGGTGGGACTTGCTGTCCCGTACCACCCTCTGACGATGATGGTACTATATGAGTCAGGAAGATCTATTTTTTTTTTTTTTTTTTTTTTTTGAAATAGGACTTGTAGTCCCGGGTGATATGTTACAATACAGCATCACCGGTCTATTGAGGTCTAACTGTGTTGGTGAGGCAGTAAATTTCCACAGGGCAGTGACTCCGTCACTGCAATTCACTTTGGAGGTGTGGCGGTGGGACTTGTAGTCCCGTATGCCAGGGCAGGGGTAGGTGGAGTCAGGAAGATTTTTTTTTTTTTAATGGACTTGTAGTCCGGGGTGATATGTTACAATACAGCATCACCGGTGTATTGCGGTCTAACTGTGTTGGTGAGGCAGTAAATTTCCACAGGGCAGTGACTCCGTCACTGCAATTCACTTTGGAGGTGTAGCGGTGGGACTTGCAGTCCCGTACGCCAGGGCAGGGGTAGGTGGAGTCAGGAAGATTTTTTTTTTTTTTTTTTGTAAATGGACTTGTAGTCCAGGGTGATATGTTACAATACAGCATCACCGGTCTATTGCGGTCTAACTGTGTTGGTGAGGCAGTAAATTTCCACAGGGCAATGACTGCGTCACTGCAATTCACTTTGGAAGTGTGGCGGTGGGACTTGCAGTCCCGTACCACCCTCTGACGATGATGGTACTATATGAGTCAGGAAATTTTTTTTTTTTTGAAATAGGACTTGTAGTCCGGGGTGATATGTTACAATACAGCATCACCGGTCTATTGAGGTCTAACTGTGTTGGTGAGGCAGTAAATTTCCACAGGGCAGTGACTCCGTCAATGCAATTCACTTTGGAGGTGTGGCGGTGGGACTTGTAGTCACGTACGCCAGGGCAGGTGTAGGTGGAGTCAGGAAGATTTTTTTTTTTTTTTTTAATGGACTTGTAGTCCGGGGTGATATGTTGCAATACAGCATCCCCGGTCTATTGTGGTCTAACTGTGTTGGTGAGGCAGTAAATTTCCACAGGGCAGTGACTCCGTCAATGCAATTCACTTTGGAGGTGTGGCGGTGGGACTTGTAGTCACGTACGCCAGGGCAGGGGTAGGTAGAGTCAGGAAATTTTTTTTTTTTTTTTTTTAATGGACTTGTAGTCTGGGGTGATATGTTGCAATACAGCATCACCGGTCTATTGCGGTCTAACTGTGTTGGTGAGGCAGTAAATTTCCACAGGGCAATGACTGCGTCACTGCAATTCACTTTGGAGGTGTGGCGGTGGGACTTGCAGTCCCGTACCACCCTCTGACGATGATGGTACTACATGAGTCAGGAAGATCTTCTTTTTTTTTTTTTTTTTGAAATAGGACTTGTAGTCCGGGGTGATATGTTACAATACAGCATCACCGGTCTATTGCGGTCTAACTGTGTTGGTGAGGCAGTAAATTTCCACAGGGCAATGACTGCGTCACTGCAATTCACTTTGGAGGTGTGGCGGTGGGACTTGCAGTCCCGTACCACCCTCTGACGATGATGGTACTATATGAGTGAGGAAGATTTTTTTTTTTTCTTTTTTTTGAAATAGGACTTGTAGTCCCGGGTGATATGTTACAATACAGCATCACCGGTCTATTGAGGTCTAACTGTGTTGGTGAGGAATTCGCTTTGGAGCTGTGGCGGTGGGACTTGTAGTCCCGTACGCCAGGGCAGGGGTAGGTGGAGTCAGGAAGATTTTTTTTTTTTTTTTAATGGACTTGTACTCCGGGGTGATATGTTACAATACAGCATCACCGGTCTATTGCGGTCTAACTGTGTTGGTGAGGCAGTAAATTTCCACAGGGCAATGACTGCGTCACTGCAATTCACTTTGGAGGTGTGGCGGTGGGACTTGTAGTCCCGTACCACCCTCTGACGATGATGGTACTACATGAGTCAGGCAGAAAAATTTTGCCTAACATGGGCGGGTGGGGGTGTGGCGTTGGGACATGGAAGTCTATTGCGGTCTATCTGTGTTGGTGAGGCGGTAAATTTCCATAGGGCAATGACTGCGTCACTGCAATTCACTTTGGGGGTGTGGCGGTGGGGCTTGTAGTCCCGTACCACCCTCTGACGGTGATGGTACTACATGAGTCAGGCAGAAAAATTTTGCCTAACATAGGCAGGTGGAGGTATGGTAGTGGGACATGGAAGTGCGACCGTCTATTAATAAGACGATTAGTATAAAGTACCTGCGCGAGAGATAAACACTCTGTGGAATTTAAGCATCTCCGTGCGAACTCATATACAGACCGTATTAAAATACGGTAAAGAGTGAACACTCTGTGGAATTTAAGCATCTCCGTGCGAACTCGATAAAAAAATATATACAGACCGTATTGAGATACGGTAAAGAGATAATTATTCCGTGTTGGACATTGGAAGGGATATGTTCTATGTCGGATTGAAAAGAGATCGCTGGAAGCCGCCATTAAGGTAGTAATCTATGTTGAAGAAAATAAATACATATAAAAGCACAAAATGAGTATCAGGTGTGTCGAGTTCATAACCCTTAATCATTTCAAAAGAAATATTCAGTGATTATAAAGAAGCAAGTCGTTCGGAAGTGTTGTGAAGTTTGATGGAGCGAACATACAGTTTTACACGGTTTTGGGATTCGTCGAGAATACTTCTCCGAAGACCTAAATAATTTCACGAACTTAAGTTAGACGCCATATTCCATACACATGACACAGTATAGCAGTTGGCTGTACCGATCGATTTCCGTAGAGCGATAAATTATCTTTAGCGATTTCAGGTGAAGAAGTTCCAGCAAGGATACTCAACGAGATCTGTTGCTGCGAAACGCAGAACAGTAAGTAATATAGACTTCACAGCCACCGCAAACATAATTAAAAGGACTCAAATAAAAGGAGCAAACAGAGAAAAGGAATCGCTAAACCAACCCATAAACAAAAATCAATTAATAATAATACGCAATCACATTAATAAAAGGCTCATGAAAGAATAGAATAAAAATAAGAACTTTAAACTATCTAATGGGTTATAGGGGCAGCAAACATTTGATTTTTAGTATTTCATATACTTGCTTACTAAATTTGAAAATGTAATATGCTAATGTTACAGTAGATGTTTAACACCACAGAAACTGTATATGTTTCTTGAGGCAATGTAACAGCACGGAAATTACACAGACTTCGAGTCACTTTCAATAAGTAATCCAACACGTATTTTCTCTTGGCTATTCTCGGTTGAAAATATGCGGAATTTGTTTTGGGTCATTGTGGAATATTTCTGCGTTAGCCCCTATAGTTTTATGAAGTTCCGATATATGGCGGAGCTATACGTTGCCTTCAAAACGGCATCTGTAACGAGATGCGTTCCAAGCAGAGAGGTGTCGTTGTGCTTCTTTCGGCGGAAAAGCAGAGCATCGCAAATATTGAAAGACGCTTACAGAATGTCTACGGAGACCTGGTAGTGAACAAAAGTGCGGCGAGTCGTTGGGTGAAGCGTCTGTCATCTTCGCGACAAGGTCGCGCAAACGTATCCGATCTTCCGTGTACACGCCGGCCGCACACAGCTGTGGCTTCTGCATTGTTGGGACGTGCGGACACTCTTATTCGAGGTGATCGACGAATCTCCAACACCTCAGTGCACAACTGGACGTCTCTGCTGGTACAGCTGACTCAGCGGGAAGCTGTACTTTGGTGGTAGGGAGGTCATGGACACAGCAAGACGTTGGCTCCAGCGTCCACCAATAGAGTGACACTAAGCAGGCATAGAGGCCCTCCCAGTCAGGTGGGGTAAGGAAAATAGTGGCGAATAATATGCTGTGTTGGAATCCTCAATAAAACCAACCTGCTTTGAGAAAAAGAATGTGTTGCACTACTTACTGAACGTCCGTCGTGTACTCATAAAGTAAATAATACGAAATTAATAAAACCAACACAATTAGTGTTTCTCGTCTTAAACCACAAGCGCTTTACGTGCTTGTCGTCAAATATTTAACACGTTAAATCACTTGTTAAGTAGGAATGCGTTTCAAGCTGTTTATATACCGGTGATCAATTAACCATAGAAGCTTGAGTGAGGTGGGAGAGGAAGGGTTACTGGTTCACTTCTAAAATTAATTACAATTCCATACCTTTTCACTCTGTCAGTACAAATGCAAAAGATTGCTCAGTAAAATTTGTAAACTCATGCACTTGTTTTCGTTGGGAATCGGCAGATTCAGAAATACACTACTGGCCATTAAAATTCCTATACCACGAAGAGGACGTGCTACAGACGCGAAATTTAACCGACAGCAAGAAGATGCTGTGATATGCAAATGATTAGCTTTTCAGAGCATTCACACAAGGTTGGCGCCGGTGGCGACACCTACAACGTGCTGACATGAGGAAAGTTTCCAACCGATTTCTCATACACAAACAGCAGGTGACCGGCGTCACCTGGTGAAACGTTGTTGTGATGCCTCGTGTAAGGAGGGGAAATGCGTACCATCACGTTTCCGACTTTGATAATGGTCGGATTGTAGCCTATTGCGATTGCGGTTTATCGTATCTCGACATTGCTACTCGCGTTGGTCGAGATCCAATGACTGTTGGCAGAATATGGAATCGGTGGGTTCAGGAGGGTAATACGGAACGTCGTGATGGATCCCAACGGCCTCGTATCACTAGCAGTCGAGATGACAGGCATCTTATCCGCATGGCTGTAACGGATTGTGCAGCCACGTCTCGATCTCTGAGTCAACAGATGGGGACGTTTGCAAGAAAACAACCATCTGCACGAACAGTTCGACGAAGTTTGCAGCAGCATGGACTATCAGCTCGGAGACCATGGTTACGGTTACCCTTGACGCTGCATCACAGAGAGGGGCGCCTGCTATGGTGTACTCAACGACGAATCTGGGTGCACGAACAAAACGTCATTTTTTCGCATGAATTCAGGTTCTGATTACAGCATCATGATGGTCGCATCCGTGTTTGGCGACATCGCGGTGAACGCACATTGGAAGCGTGTATTCCTCATTGCCATACTGCCGTATCACCTGGCGTGATGGTATGGGGTGCCATTGGTTACACGTCTCTGTCACCTCTTGTTCGCATCGACGGCACTTTGAACGATGGACGTTACGTTTCAGATGTGTTACGACCCGTGGCTCTACCCTTCATTCGATCCCTGCGACACCCTACATTTCAGCAGGATAATGCACGACCGCATGTTGTAGGTCCTGTACGGGCCTTTCTGGATACAGAAAATGTTCGACTGCTGCCCTGGCTAGCACATTCTCCAGATCTCTCACCAACTGAAAACGTCTGGTCAATAGTGGCCGAGCAACTGACTCGTCACAATACGCCAGTCACTACTCTTGATGAACTGTGGTATCGTGTTGAAGCCGGATAGGCAGCTGTACCTGTACACGCCATCCAAGCTCTGTTTGACTCAACGCCCAGGCGTATCAAGGCCGTTATTACGGCCAGAGGTGGTTATTCCGTATACTGACTTCTCAGGATCTATGCACCCAAATTGCGTGGAAATGTAATCACATGTCAGTTCTAGTATAATATATTTGTCCAATGAATACCCGTTTATCATCTGCATTTCTTCTTAGTGTAGCAATTTTAATGACCAGTAGTGTACAAAAGGTTCTCAATAAAATTTGTAAACTCCTGCACTTGTTTTCGTTGGGAGCCAACAGATTCAGAAATATCTGAATAGCGCAGGAATCTTCAGTCAAGATGTTTCTGACTTAATAATAAATGAAAAGCAGCAGTTTGCTTTTGTTCTAAAATATAATTTTTGTTGCTAACCGGTTTTCGGCTTACAAGGCCATCTTCAGACATTTAGTGGGTGATAATACTCAGTAAATGTCTGAAGATGGCCTTATAAGCCGAAAACCGGTTAGCAACAAAAAGAATATTGTAGAACAAAAGCAAACTGGTGCTTTTAATTTATTATTATAATGTTGTTCTACCAACAACCGACGGAAGATTCTGTTAATATTTCTGACTTCTTTATTCTGATTTCAGCTCCAAGTGATAAATAATGGAATTATTACCTATCATTACCTCTGAAGCAAGTCATTATCAGAGGATTATCTAATCTATGAAAGAAACGGGGATGGAAAAATGCTGTGAATCTAAATTACAAAATGAAACTATCACGGTGTCGGATTGAGTACGTAACTCAGTGACTGCTCAAATTACAACTGAACAGGCCAGAAGAGTACAGCTGCGAACGTCAGTGACCAGTGACACTCGTGGATGACTTCTGTAGGGTGGCATCACTGATCCCGCTTCTAGTGTAGATCTAGCTTACGTACACCAATTGTTTCTAGATCTACATCCATACTACGCAGGCAACCTTGCGGTGTGTGGCGGACAGTACTTTGTCTACTACTGTCGTCTCTCTCTTTTCCTGTTCCAGTCTGGTACGGTTTGGGGGAAGAATAATTGCTGGCAAGCTCTAATCTGTCTAATTTTATGTTTAGCAGAAAGGAATATCTCGGTTGGTTCTTCCAGGAATATACGCTCTTGGAACAGCAAACGGCACCGTGACGCAGTGCACTTCTCTTACAACACGTGCCACTGAGGTTGATGGGTACCTCGGTGACGCTTTTGCGCTTCCTAAGTCAGTCTTTAACGAATCGCGCCGCCCTTGTTTGGCTCTTCTCCTCTACCAATCTTGCTATTGATCCCTGGCTGACAAGCAATATTCAAGTATTGGACAAACGACTGTTTTAGCAGCTAGTTCCCTGCTGGTGGACTTTATTTCATGAGGATTCTTGCAAGAAAATAGTGAAGGATATATCTGATCATCAATTTCTAATTTGAATACTTATACCTTAATTCTCGATTTGAAAATTATCAAACTTTATACATATTACTCGTACGTAGTCAATTGTTACCTACATTTCCAAGAATCACAAAACAGATATATTTAAACACAGATCGTCTGTTCTGACCTCTTCAGCTACACTTTGACGAGTTATTCTGCATCGTACTCAAGTGTGTGTTGTTTCTGTAGAAGCTACGTTTTGTGGTTTATTTTACTGGCATTTTAGTGCCTATCTTTCTTGCGTTCCATCTTTCGTCGTTTCTTTTTAAATATTAGGTTGGTGCATAAGCTTTTGTTTTGCATATTGGTATTCCGGTTGCTAAGGGGTTTACTCACCGATTGTCATTTTTTATTTTAGTTCTCTGTCGCTATTTGAGTTTACATATTGTCATTATGTCATATGGAGATGACAAGTCGACCTGTGGACACTACAAAATAGAGTGCCAAGTGCAGAAATCCGAACAAATTACAAAATATTGTTCTTCTCGAGTTCAATAGAGCAGCAGAGGCACGCAGAAACACTTTCACCGTGTATGGGGATAATGCCATTATGCAGAACACGACAAGGAAATGGTTTTGTCGTTTTAAAGAGGAACGTTTTGTCGTTCGGGAAGACCTTCAGGGTTTGATGAAGATCGCTTAAACGCATTCATCCAGAATGTTCCACGTGAGTGTACACGAGAACTGGCATATATAATGAACTGTCATCATTCCATCGTCGTGCGACATTTCAATTCAATGGGAAAGGTTGTACGGATTGTACGGGTACCGCATGCTCGAAGCCAAAAACAGAGAAGTCAGTGGGTGTATGAATCTCTACTTGCTAATCATCAATTGGTTCGTGAACAACTCCGACCATTCCTATCCTGTATCCTTACTGGTGACGGGAAAAAAAGGAATAATTGAGCCCGAGGAAAGCACCCCATACGATGACCTTCAGGCATCCACAATAAACAATGTTATGATCTGGTGGAACAGCCACTGTGTGGTTAAGTACGGATTGATTCCTGGAGTTGTAACCATCACTGCTGACAATTGTTGTCAACAACTGAGATGTCTTGCAGGCGCTATCCAAGAAAAATGACCAGGAGGACTGCAAGAAGTGATGCTACTTCACGATAATATACCCCGTGGTTTCCTAGACTGATAAAAAAGACCCTTACAGGCATTGGTTTGGGAAGTCATTTGGCATCCACCTTATTCGCCTGGTCTTTCACCGTCAGAGTTTCACCTTTTCCGCTCCCTGTCGAACAACCTTCAAGGAAGTGACTCTTCAAGCTTTACCAGCGGATTGTTGTAAACAGTTTTCACGGGTTTGCCGCCGGATCACGTTGTGCAAATTCCACAATATTTCCTCCGAGCAACTGTCCGACATCTTCAGGTGGTTCAACATTGCTGGTGGCTAGATATGACTGTCGGTATCCGCGCGTCGACGCCCCGTTTCCGAATACACGCGCGAACAACGCGTAGGCACGGAAATGGCGCATGCGCAATGATTTGCAGATAGATGGTGCCATATTCAATAGCCCTCTGTCGAAAATCGCAGAGCGGCTCTCACGCGCGTGCGCTGTACACTGCGTTTGCTAACAGTGCGGCCAGACGTTTACTTACCAAAGACCATATTAGACCAATGTTACGACGGGTCTGTTATCAAAGAATTTTGATTTTCGCGTCGTGCTTTAATAGCAGCCAATGCAGGGTTCCAGGCTGTGCTCAGCTGAAATCCTGCATCCCTGTTGATGAGATTATAGGCTGTACGGATATGCATTGCTTCCTTGATGACGCAGTCCCAGAAATCCCATCTTACCTACTGACAAAGGAAATGCTACTGTGCTTCTCTCACGCACGGAATATAACAGCAAGATATTCCAACTGCTCGACGATCCCGCATATAGTAAATTAAAAAGTGATCCGACGGCTAGGACCCAGAGAAAGACTTTAGAATTAATCAGGAAAAGCTCGATTCCAGCGCTAGTTGCTAAGGGTTTGCGTCAACAGGCTGCAGTTCCTCCTAGATTCTATGGCCTACCCAACATCCATAAGAATGGGGTGCCTCTCCGTCCCATTGTAAGTAACATAGGAGCACCTACTTATTTTTTTGCCAAATATCTGACATTATTGGGACCTCTCGTAGGCAAGTGCGACCATCATATTCGAAATTCTAAAGATTTAGTAGGTCGCCTGAAAACTCTTAGATTGCAATCGTCGGATCTCTTAGTAAATTTCGATCTTGTGTCTTTATTTACCAAGGTGCCCTTGCAGGACTCTTTGGAGCTCATTAGTAACAAGTCTGAGGAGGACATAGCAGCATTATTCAAACATACTTCTTATTTCATGAACAATATTTTGAACAAGTGGACCGTGTCGCCATGGGAAGCCCTCTGTCTCCTGTGGCGGCCAATTATTTTATGGAGGACTTTGAAGGAAAAGCACTACAGTCAGCCACTGTCAAACCCTCTTGTTTTCTGCGGTATGTGGATGATACATTTGTGGTGTGGCCACATGGAGTTGATGCTCTACGTACATTTCTTCAGAATCTGAATTTGCTCCACCTGAATATAAACTTCACGATGGAAGTGGAAAAAGATGGTACTTTACCTTTTCTTGATGTCTTGGTACGATGGAAAGCGGGTCGAACCTTGGGACACAGCGTCTACTGCAAGCCAACCCATACAGATTTATATGTGCAGGCCACAAGCTGCCGTTATCCTGCACAATCCGGTAGTGCATTACGTACGTTACTTCATAGAGAAGATGTGGTATCTGATCTTGAGATCCTGTCGAGTGAAGCACAATGTCTGAAGACAGTGTTCCGACAGAACAATTATCCTTGAGACAGATACGTAATGCATTCAGACCAAGGCGAGTTCAATTTATGGAGCAGAATGATGGTACGAAGACACCTACCGCTTTGGCCTTTTTACCGTATTTTGGTGCCATGTCGTCGAGAATCGGAAGATATGGAATAAAGTGTGTTTTTCAACCATCTGCAAAACTGAGAAACCTGTTGGGTTCGGTTAAGGATGATCTTGGCCTGAGGAAATGTGGTGTGTACAAGACTCCTTGTCAGTGTGGGGCAGCATATATAAGACCAGACACGTCGCACAGCGCTGGCCGCTGTGGCTGAGCTGTTCTAAGCGCTTCAGTCTGAAACTGCGCTGCCGCTACGGTCGCAGGTCCGAATCTTGCATCGGGCGTGGTTGTGTGTAGTTCTAAGTTCTAGCGGACTGATGACCACAGATGTTAAGTCCCTTAGTGGTCAGAGCCATTTGTACCATGTCGCACTGTGCAAGAACACTGCGATGAACATCAGTGTCATTCACGCCTTCGTCAACCGGAAAAGTCGGCAATTGCACAACACAGTTTGGATACCATGATTTATTAAAAGACGGAAGTTTTATACCCGGCATCACCTTTCTGCACTTGCGTCGTTAAGGAAGCAATACGTATCTGTACAGCCGATAATCTCATCAACATGGATACGGGATTTCAACTGATCACAGCCTGGATCCCTGCATTGGCTACTATTAAACCACGAAGCGAAAATCAAGATTCTTCGGTAACAGACCCGTCATAACATTGGTCTAGTACGGTCTTTGGTGAGTAACGTCTGGTCGCACTGTCAGCAAAAGTAGCATACAGCGCACGCACGGGAGAGCCGCTCTGCGATTTTCGGCAGAGGGCTTTTGAATATGTCACCATCTATCTGCAAATCATTGCGCATGCGCGTTTTCCGCGCCTATGCATTCTTCGCGTGCGTGTTCTAGAAACGGGGCGTCGACGTAGGGGTACCGACAGTCGTACCTACCCACCAGCAAGGTTGAACCACCTGAAGATGTCGGACAGTTGCTCAGAGGAAATAGTGTGGAATATGAAAAACATGGTCGTGCAACAAACCCGTGGAGACTGTTTACAACCTTCAAGGACTTACTTTCCGAATGAAAATGCACCAGGAACTTGGCTAGAGGAGTTCTTCCGCTCGAAACCAAGTGATTTCTACAGTCACGGAATGGTAAAGTTGCCCCAGCGTTGGCAGACTGAGCTAAACAATGAAGGAGAATATATTGTTGATGACTATGGTTTCTGTTATATGTATCTGTTGTGTCATTGAAGTTATGGGAAAACGCTACGAACTTATGCACCATCCCAGTATATCGTCTGATGACGACTTACCAGGAAGTGGAAACCGATATAAATAAAATTTATGTCACCTGAGGCGTGAGAAATATAACTTTCTTAAAAAATCGTTAACAAAACGGTAAATACGCTGTTGTGAAGCAATGGATCTTATGCTAATTCTGTCATGGTGCCTCAGGTTAGAGCGGAACATAAAGCTGAAGCGTGCCTTTTTAAATTTGTTTTGTTCATCTGTGTCTTCATTATACAAAGTATTTGTCATATTCAGTTCAGTCCGATCAAATTAAGTTTTTGCTGTATTCTTTGTGGGAGGGGGAGCGGTGGTACTTGGAAAAAGATTCTGCTCCACAATGATAGTGAAACAGCTACGCAGCGATAAGCATATGAAAACAAATCTCTATTTAAACCGTTAATTTTTGTATACTGCGCGCTGAATGCTTTCGTATGCGTATATCTTTTCAATATATCTCGTTCTGACGCTGTTTTTCCTTCAAGCATTCCGTATCTGTTCGCTGGAGTCACAGCTCGTCGCTGAAGCGTTCACCTTTAAAGGCAAGATTAATCTCGGGAACAGAAAAGTTTGCGACGGGCAGGTGTGGGAAACAGGGTGGATGTTCGATCGCTCAGAAGTTAGTCTGAAACCTGATACTTCTACCTGGCCAGAAGTCTATTATGGTATGTTGTGTGCGGTTAAAAGACAGAGTAATCGTGTCAAATAGTATACACACACACAAACACACAAGAAGTCGTTACACATAACGTGAGAAGGGGATATTCGTCTTCTGAGAAGATACTGAGGCATCTTATGTTGTTTTGTCTCTGTGCGAAATGTAAACCTTTTTTTGTCAAATGACAGTTTTTTGCAGTATAGTTGTATCAGTGATGCTTTGACAACTTATACTTAAATAATTCCTCTACAATTTCGTCACTGAATGTCGAAGAGTTGTAACGGCGTCTTTAGTTTTTCTAAGCTTTCTCACATACACCTGAAAAACGTCTATTTTTTCGTTTCTCACACGATTAACTTAACAAGTGATTACGGACGATTTAGTTGATTAAACTCAAGGCATTAGCAGATTTTTTAATTGTAACAGAAATGTTTTATGATGAGATCTAACAACAGAAGCAAATGAGTAACAGTACTGCACGCTAAAAGACGGTTAAATCACTATCCAAAGACGTAACACAGTTTTCAAGAAAAGGTGACACATTTCTCATATTTAAGTAGAGATAAAATGCGACAGCTTATCATCATGAGGTTTGTGAAAGCGGAGGGAGAGAGTACTGCTAACGCTTTTCATTTCGCACAGTTGCAGAATGCTCCTGAACGTTGTACAGTACGAACCTACACTGGCCTTTATCAGAACTAGAATAGAAACACAGGTAAAGGATCGTTATTATATTTTGCCAATTCTACACACAGAGGAATCAATACATATTATGAAAATTAATGAATGTATGCGTGTTCCACATCTCCTCCTAAACAAATGGACCGACTTCAACCAAACTGGGTAGACATAGTTCTCATCGTCCGGCAACAATCGCCGTATGGATAAAAACCAACTACACTACTAGCCATTAAAATTGCTACACAACGACGATGACGTGCTACAGACGCGAAATTTAACCGACAGGAAGAAGATGTTGTGATATGCAAATGATTAGCTTTTCAGAGCATTCCCACAACGTGCTGACATGAGGAAAGTTTCCAACCGATTCCTCATACACAAACAGCAGTTGACCGGCGTTGCCTGGTGAAACGTTGTTGAGATGCCTCGTGTAAAGAGGACAAATGCGTACCATCACGTTTCCGACTTTGATAAAGGTCGGATTGTAGCCTATCGCGATTGTGGTCTGCCGTATCGCGACATTGCTGCTCGCGTTGGTCGAGATCCAATGACTGTTAGCAGAATATGGTGTCGGTGGGTTCAGGAGGGTAATACGGAACGCCGTGCTGGATCCCAACGGCCTCGTATCACTAGCAGTCTAGATGACAGGCATCTTATCCGCATGGCTGTAACGGATCGTGCAGCCACAACTCGATCCCTGAGTGAACAGATGGGACGTTTGCAAGACAACAACCATGTGCAAGAACAGTTGGACGACGTTTGCAGCAGCATGGACTATCAGCTCGGAGACCATGGCAGCGGTTACCCTTGACGCTGCATCACAGACAGGAGCGCCTGCGATGGTGTACTCAACCTGGGTGCACGAATGGCAAAACGTCATATTTTCGGATGAATCCAGGTTCTGTTCACAGCATCATGATGGTCGCATCCGTGTTTGGCGACATCGCGGTGAACGCACATTGGAAGCGTGTATTCGTCATCGCCATACTGCCATATCTCCTGGCGCGATGGTATGGGGTGCGATTGGTTACACGTCTCGGTCACCTCTTGTTCGCACTGACGGCACTTCGAACAGTGGACGTTAGATGTGTTACTGCTCGTGGCTCTACCCTTCATTCGACCCCTGCGAAACCATACAATTCAGGAGGATAATGCACGACCGCATGTTGCAGGTCCTGTACGGGCCTTTCGGGATACAGAAATTGTTCGACTGCCGCCCTGGCCAGCACATTATCTCTCACCAACTGAAAACGTCTGGTCAATGGTAGCCGAGCAACTGGCTCATCAGAATACGCTAGTCACTACTCACGATGAACTGTGGTATCGTGTTATAACCGCATGGGCAGCTGTACCTGTACACGCCATCCAAGTTCTGTTTGACTCAAGGCCGTTATTATGACCAGAGGTGGTTGTTCTGCGTACTGATCTCTCAGATTTATGCACCCAAATTGCGTGAAAATGTAATATGTCAGTTCTAGCATAATATGTTTGTCTATTGAATACCTGTTTAGCATCTACATTTCTTCTTGGTGTATTAATTTTAATTGCCAGTAGTGTACATACATATCCAAAGGAACTTTGCGTCATAATCAATGTGTATTATAAAAGTAAGTGTACAACGTAGCCGCCGCTAAAGCTCAGAAACGGGTCCCATTACGACCAAAGGAGTTGTATTGTGTGGTAGCCCCCTATCCCCTACCCATGAAGAAGGTTCCCGTGTTTACCTGAAGGAGCCTGCTTCTGAAGATATAAGTTCTGGCACGTTTCGCCCACTAGAAATTTCTAGAATATTCCAGAGCATTCGAGAATATTCGAGAACATTTGGGATTATTCCAGAGAATTCCACAACATTCCAGAGTGTTCCACAATGATCTGGGATGTATTTGAATGTCAGGAATTAATCTTGAACATTCGGGAAGATTCCAGAATGTTCGGGAGTAACTCGGAACATCTCAGATCATTGTGAAATAATGAGGAATGCTGTGGAACATTGTCGACCACTCGAAGCCTTTTTAGTGAGCTCTGTAATTCGCCACTTGTGGCGCTAACCATTGGTAGGCGTATATAAAATAAGACTCGTAGTTGGTCCGATTATCAGTTTCTTATCAGTGACGAAGGGAGGAACCGAAAAAGTAGTGCAGTGAGTGAATAAAAACAAACAGTGAAACGTGAATAGTCAATGTGATACAGTGACTGAATATAAATTGAAAATAAAATGTGAAGTGTGTAAAGTGTACATAGTTTAGCTAAAAAAGTAGATTTGATTTATATTTCAGACAATACCCAAAAGTAAAAGAGGAGATCTTGCTTTTCCGGAAGCAAAACGGGAAAACAAAACGAACAACGGAAAAAGCGAAACGGACGAAGAGCGCAAAGCACGTTTCAGTTCCTAACGAAAGACAATGAGCACTGTGAGAAGCAGAGAAACCGAAGAACAACGAAATTAACGGACTGAAGAATCAAGAATTGCGCCACAGTCCTATAATAAAACACTGCGAACTCAAGCCAGCCAAAATATCACCCTACGAGAGGAACGGACGACGACAAGTAAACAGTACAGCCTAACAAATGCAGCATTCCACTACAGCCCGAACGAAAGAACATAACAAACACAAACGCGTCGTAATCTAGAGAATGGATAACATCTGCCCAATTCGCAACGCGAAAAAAATCAGTAGAGAAAATAACAGGATTCTGCCGCATGAATGAAAAAATTCGGTTACCAGTAGTGGAATTACCTTCGCAGGAACTTTTACATTACATGATCGGGAAAACTCCAGAGTCAAAACACTTTCTTCAAAATATAAAATCATACTACACCTGCTTCCAAATGACTTCTTTCGGTGTCACTTCGATCAACACTAACAGAGATGAGATCGATTATGTTTTTTTTTTTTTTTTTTTTCATTCTACGACAAATCTATCACAGCTGTAGCGGGACTTTGAATTTCGCCATGCTACACTCGTCCCTCAGATATAAATTATACCGTCGCAGCGGTATGAGCGCTCGACGGCAGAGAAAATACTAAAATTGTAACTCTTTTTTTGTTTTCTATCCGTCTTTTGTCTCTCGAGAGCGGAAGCTTAATGCAGACGTAAAAAACTTATTAGCTAGTCTTGATCTGATTAAGACGAAAAAACTTATTAATGTGTAGACATATTGTGGAAGTTGTTATGAAATTCGGAGGATGGAAGTGGCAACGTAAAATAAATTTCATTCAGTGTCAAGATGATTTTGATTTGTATTAATTAGTGATTCGTAGACGATTGCAAGATTTCGGAGCAGATTTTTCACGCAGAAATGAAGTAAGAGATTTTTGAAGACCTGGACGCCGCACGAAAGAAGACAGGTTAGCATGGTAAAGGATGAGCTCTTATCTACGCCATTTCCCCCTGTCAGTTACATTTTGTTATTCTCTGTTCTTTTTCAAATAATTTTTGTAGTGGAAATTGGTTTGACTTTTGTTCAGAAACGCCACAAGGACCACCCCAACAATAGCTTTTCCGAATCACGAAGTCCGATTACTTTTCTGTTAATACAAAGTCCGACTTGCATTTCATTCTTTCCCTTTTTCACGGTCATTAACGATTTTTAAAACCCACTTTTTATTCACTATTTCTTCCCACATTTTCAACCATTTCTTTTCTTCTCTTTTTCTTTTTTATTAACCACTACACAACATTACTACCACTACCCAACGAAGACCATGAATTTCTACAAGTATGTTTAATCGGAAATGAAGGAACACAAACTGATCAATGATGTACAAATATCAGTGGACTGAGACCAGAAGTAGTCCAAGATGTACAGAGGATCTTACTCTAATACAATCAACCATTTCACGTATTCGAAACAGCACTAGACCGAATGATTTCTGATGACTGTAAAGTTATAATTCGAGTCGACTACCTGGAGAACACGAATGTCGATTTAATGCACATCAGATACACAAAGTCGCCATCGTAATTGTGGACAGTGACAACAGAAACGAAGACATAATTGTGCGACGAAGAAGAGAAGGACTACAAGGCTTTGCACTGACGCACTGTTCATATGATGTCCTTTAGTATCATTAATATTTCTGCACGGAGACGACGGATACCATTGTAATGTGAAACGTATCAAACCTGAAACAGGCTTACCGCTTGATGATCAGAGACAATGAAACATACAATCACAGTCTCAACACTCGTCGTTTATTCCAGCGATTCCCGGTAGATGTGTAAGTAAAAACAGAAGTGGAACGGATCAGAGGAAACTACGCACGAACGAATACATCCACCTTCGAGACGCAATCATGAATGAAGGAAGCATTAACAACATTGGAAGAATGGCAATCTTACCCTCATCATACATAGGAAGTCCAAGACATATGCACGAATACACTCGAGATGCCATGACCTACATAAGAAAATATGGACGACCTGACCTCTTCATAACATTCACATTATACACGTCGTGGCCAGAAATCAAGAAACTACTAAGATTCGGACAAGCCCCCATGCATCGACACAACACAACAGCCCGAGTCTCCGGACAAACACAAGTCATGACAGCCTATCACATCTTTGGAAACGTTAGATGTCGGATGTACTCTATCGAATGACAAAAACGCAGACTGCTTCACTTCCCCAATCTCATGTGGCTGCAAGGCAGAATTCATCCCACGGATAACGACAAAACCATCCAATATTAATTACCATTCCACAACAAGATCCGCAACTGTACGACAGAGTAGTGAAAAACATGATTCACGAAACATGCGAAATATTAAACCCCAATTCACCGTGTGTGATTGATGGAAGATGAACAAAAAATACCTAAAACCATAGCTGGCCGTAGGAATGCAAGAGTTGATCATGATGATCTTAAAGGCAGATCAGCCGGCAGTTGTGACCGAGCGGTTGTAGGCGCTACGTCGCAGGTTCGAATCCTGCCTGCGGCATGCATGTGTGTGATGTCCTTAGGTTAGTTAGGTTTAAGTAGTTCTAAGTTCCAGGGGACTGATGACCTTAGCAGTTAAATCCTATAGTGCTCAGAGCCATTTTTTGAACCTAAAACCATACATGGACCACATACAAACCGGTGTTATTCTCCATCCCAAACACGGTGACTTCACAGCAAAAATACGAATACGAGGTTGCGACGAACTGGAAATAGATAATCAGTGGGTAGCACACGTAAACGTAGAATACTGCAGTTTAGCGAAATCCATCAAATATGTTTTAAGTATGTGAAGAAAGGCCGTGAGATGGCAATATTTCAAATAGCCAAAGACAGCAAACTGTTATAATGACGACGAACGATTCGTCGCCAATGTTGACTGGTGGCCAATGCTAAATAGAAATATATAAATGCCAGTAGGTTTGTCAATAACGTCGATAAGGTGCTGGCTGCATGGTCTGGATCTGCAACGACTAAAATAATTACAAGTCGTTGGTAAAAAGTATTATATATTGTACTTAACTGGCTGTACAGGATTATTCTGGGCTGCAATGGTTCAAATGGCTCTGAGCACTATGGGACTTAACTACTGTGGTCATCAGTCCCCTAGAACTTAGAACTACTTAAACCTAACTAACCTAAGGACATCACACACATCCATGCCCGGGGCAGGATTCGAACCTGCGACCGTAGCAGTCGCGCGGTTCCGGACTGCGCGCCTAGAACCGCTAGACCACCACGGCCGGCTCTGGGCTGCATACATATAATTATAAACAGATAGCTATTGAGGCCTCAGCTAGGCCATACGTTACTAAGGCCTTGTTAGAGGTTGCTTCCTATCAGCTGAAGGTTATGCTACTTTACTACTTGACGTCCCGAGTGGCCGAGAGCTCGCTAGAAACTTTATACAAGCCGCGGAGCGGCGCTAGGGGCGGTGGTCGCGACTCGTGGGTCCAACGATACTAACACGGACCGCGGTCGATAACTGCAACCCCTAACAAGTGTGGTATCGAACGTTGATACCACACATACAAAAAAACACAAACGACGAGATCCTGACGTACCAAATGGAAAGATACATCAACAGTAACGAAGCCGCGTGGCAACTTTTCGGTTTTCTCATACACGAAGAATCCTGGAGATACTAAAAGGTATCAGATAGATTATATAATGGTAAGACAGAGATTTAGGAACCAGGTTTTAAATTGTAAGACATTTCCTGGGGCAGATGTGGATTCTGACCACAATCTATTGGTTATGAACTGCAGATTGAAACTGAAGAAACTGCAAAAAGGTGGGAATTTAAGAAGATGGGACCTGGATAAACTGAAAGAACGAGAGATTGTAGAGAGTTTCAGGGAGAGCATAAGGGAACAATTGACAGGAATGGGGGAAAGAAATACAGTAGAAGAAGAATGGGTAGCTCTGAGGTATGAAGTAGTGAAGGCAGCAGAGGATCAAGTAGGTAAAAAGACGAGGGCTAATAGAAATCCTTGGGTAACAGAAGAAATATTCAATTTAATTGATGAAAGGAGAAAATATAAAAATGCAGTAAATGAAGCAGGCAAAAAGGAATACAAACGTCTCAAAAATGAGATCGACTGGAAGTGCAAAATGGCTAAGCAGGGATGGCTGGAGGACAAATGTAAGGATGTAGAGGCTTGTCTCACTAGGGGTAAGATAGATACTGCCTACAGGAAAATTAAAGAGACCTTTGGAGAGAAGAGAACCACTTGTATGAATATCAAGAGCTCAGATAGCAACCCAGTTCTAAGCAAAGAAGGGAAGGCAGAAAGGTGGAAGGAGTATATGGAGGGTCTATACAAGGGCGATGTACTTGAGGACAATATTATGGAAATGGAAAAGGATGTAGATGAAGATGAAATGGGAGATAAGATACTGCGTGAAGAGTTTGACAGAGCACTGAAAGACCTGAGTCGAAACAAGGCCCCGGGAGTAGACAACATTCCATTAGAACTACTGATGGCCTTGGGAGAGCCAGTCGTGACAAAACTCTACCATCTGGTGAGCAAGATGTATGAGACAAGCGAAATACCCACAGACTTCAAGAAGAATATAATAATTCCAATCCCAAAGAAAGCAGGTGTTGACAGATGTGAAAATTACCGAACTATCAGTTTAATAAGTCACAGCTGTAAAATACTAACACGAATTCTTTACAGACGAATGGAAAAACTGGTAGAAGCGGACCTCGGGGAAGATCAGTTTGGATTCCGTAGAAATATTGGAACACGTGAGGCAATACTAACCTTACGACTTATCTTAGAAGAAAGATTAAGGAAAGGCAAACCTACGTTTCTAGCATTTGTAGACTTAGAGAAAGCTTTTGACAACGTTAACTGGAATACTCTCTTTCAAATTCTGAAGGTGGCAGGGGTGAAATACAGGAAGCGAAAGGCTATTTACAATTTGTACAGAAACCAGATGGCAGTTATAAGAGTCGAGGGGCATGAAAGGAAAGCAGTGGTTGGGAAAGGGAGTGAGACAGGGTTGTAGCCTCTCCCCGATGTTATTCAATCTGTATATTGAGCAAGCAGTAAAGGAAACAAAAGAAAAATTCGGAGTAGGTATTAAAATTCATGGAGAAGAAGTAAAAACTTTGAGGTTCGCCGATGACATTGTAATTCTGTCAGAGACAGCAAAGGACTTGGAAGAGCAGTTGAACGGAATGGACAGTGTCTTGAAAGGAGGATATAAGATGAACATCAACAAAAGCAAAACGAGGATAATGGAATGCAGTCAAATTAAATCGGGTGATGCTGAGGGGATTAGATTAGGAAATGAGACACTTAAAGTAGTAAAGGAGTTTTGCTATTTAGGGAGTAAAATAACTGATGATGGTCGAAGTAGAGAGGATATAAAATGTAGGCTGGCAATGGCAAGGAAATCGTTTCTGATGAAGAGAAATTTGTTAACATCGAGTATAGATTTAAGTGTCAGGAAGTCGTTTCTGAAAGTATTTGTATGGAGTGTAGCCATGTATGGAAGTGAAACATGGACGATAACCAGTTTGGACAAGAAGAGACTAGAAGCTTTCGAAATGTGGTGTTACAGAAGAATGCTGAAGATAAGGTGGGTAGATCACCTAACTAATGACGAGGTACTGAATAGGATTGGGGAGAAGAGAAGTTTGTGGCACAACTTGACTAGAAGAAGGGATCGGTTGGTAGGACATGTTTTGAGGCATCAAGGGATCACAAATTTAGCATTGGAGGGCAGCGTGGAGGGTAAAAATCGTAGAGGGAGACCAAGAGATGAATACACTAAGCAGATTCAGAAGGATGTAGGTTGCAGTAGGTACTGGGAGATGAAGAAGCTTGCACAGGATAGAGTAGCATGGAGAGCTGCATCAAACCAGTCTCAGGACTGAAGACCACAACAACAACAACGCATACACGAACGTGCAACATCTAGCAGTACATTTGTAGAATGGACAGAGTTTACCTCACAGAAATCACCGCCAGAAAAATTACAAGCGAACCACATCAGAACACAACATTAACAGCTTTTCACCAACTGTGCCAAATGGATCCATTCGCGTAAACGTTGCTATATGTCGGCGTCCCAACCTATTACACGAAGAACACAACAAGAAAAATTTTTAAACGACGAAAGCAAGGATTTCCAGTAGAAGATCATAAGTAATCATGAAAACTGGTGCACTTGGCCGAGTATATACGGTACATCCGAACAAAACCGAATGTTTCTGACTCCGTATGTTGCTACACGAAATACAGGGACCAACAAGTGCCACAGATCTCAAGACTGTAACGGTTACCTTTACCAGACGTAGAGAGAAGCATTCCAACGCTTAGGTCTACTGGAAAGTGACAATCACCTGGAATTAACGCTACAAAAAGTCTCACTCACAGCTTCAGCTGAACAAATGAGAGACTTAATCGCCATAATTCTAACAACATGTAACCCATCGAATTCAAAACAGCTATAGCACTTTTTCAAAGAGAGTATGAGTGATCACATACTGTACCAAATCCGACAAGCAAATCCTGAACTGACTGTCGAATTTAACGACGACATCTTCAGCGGAATATTCATTCTCCTAGAAGATAAATGTTCAGCAATAAACAACTCGATCTTAGTACAACTTGAGATGCACCACGAAAAGATGATATCAGTGCACTAAGCTTCGAAATTACAAAGGAAAAAAGTTACAACTGTAAGCAGGCTGTTTAGGTTTTTATGTTGGTAACGCCACGTAGCGTTCTGTATGAAAATCTCTGGCTGTGCTGTGGGCAGTCTGTGGCTGGTTTGCATTGTTGGAATATTTGATACTGTAGTGTTGGGCAGTTGGATGTGAACAGCGCGTAGCGTTGCGCAGTTGGAGGTGAGCCGCCAGCAGTAGTGGATGTGGAGAGAGAGATGACAGAATTTTGAGAGCAGACGATCTGGACGTGTGTCCATCAGAAAGAGTAAATTTGTAATACTGGATATCATGAACTGATCTCTATCAAAATCTTTCATTTGCTAGCTATGCCTATCAGTAGTTAGTGCCTTCAGTAGTTAGAATCTTTTATTTAGCTGGTAGTATTGGCGCTCGCTGTATTGCAGTAGTTCGAGTAACGAAGATTTTTGTGAGAAGTGATTCATGACAGGTACAGGTTATAGTTAGTCAGGGCCATTCTTTTGTAGGCATTATTGAAAGTCAGATTGCGTTGCGCTTAAAATATTGTGTGTCAGTTTAGTGTTGATCAGAATATGTAAAGTTTTGCTCAGCTGTTTGAAAATCAAATAACGTAGAGGTTTACCAGCACAGTAATTTATAATTTTCCGAAGGCGATGTTTCACAACGAATTACTTCAATACATTGCTCACAATAAACCACTCCCCAAGGACAATCAAAAGGAAATTTACAATGTTATCATGGACCGTATCAACAACAGTGGGGGAATTATTTACTTGGTCGCACAAACTGGCACAGGGAAAACCTAATTAATCTATTGCTGGCGGAAATACGTGCTAAAGCATATTGCATTTTCACTGGCATCGTACTGCATTGCAGCCACACTTATGGAAGGTGGGCGAACTGCCCATTCCGCACTACAACTACCGTTGAATGTAGCCGAAGAACAATTCACGGTATGTAAAATCTCAAGATCGTCTGGACGGGGTGAACTTCTAAAGCAAGATAAAATTATCTTCTGGGACGAATGCACAATGGCAGATGAGAAATCGCTCGAAGCCATGGACAGAACATTACAAGACTCGCGAGCAAGCTTTGAAGTGATGGGTTTAGCCTCACTCATACTGTTAGGACATTTTCCATAAACACTTCCAGAGCTATACTGAAGTCAACACCAGAAGACGAAGTCAATATATGTTAAAAAAATCACGTCTCTGGCCACACATACAAATAGTGCGTCTAACAAAAAAATGGCATTTGAACTATCGAAAGACGAGACAACAGCACATTTTGCTCAACAGCTAGTACAGACGGGCGAAGGCACATATCCTACTGACCAGACGGCCGGTCTCTTTAAACTCAAAAGTGATTTCTGCGACGTAGCCACTGCTGAAAACGAACTCATCGACCAAATGTATGCAGACGTTGTTCAAAACTGCACCAGTCAGGACTGGCTATTTGAAAGGACTATTTTGGCAACTAAAATAATATTGTCGACGATATTAACTTTAATATTCAAAATAAAATTCCCGGTGCAGGGAGAATATATTAGGTCTACAACTTTGCTTCCGCCGTTTTGCAGTAGATGGCATTAGTGGAAAGTAGTGGCGCAAGTCGTAGGTCTTAAGTGTCATACAGTAAGCGTAGGCATTTGAAAACACAGTGTCATCAAAATAGTCAATTTTTATTGCATCTTAAAGTTATTCTCGGCTGAATATGTCAACTTACGAGCCCAATTCTCGTCATCTGCGGGTTGTTTTTATTTTCTGCTTTGATATGAAGAAATCTGCTGCTGAGGCTCATGAAAAGCCGGGCAAGACCTATGACGAGACGCCTGTTAGTGACAGAACTTTGCAGAAAATGGTTTCCATGCTTCAAGAACGGTGATTTTGACGTTGAAGACCAGTCTAATTGTGAAAGAGACAAAGCTTTCGATGCTACTGCAACCGACGGGAACAATCACAAGAAATCGTTATCGAAAGCAATTGATGTGTTTGAGCCGAACACTAAAAGTACAGCTATAGACATGAATAGGCGATTTTGCAGCATGACAGTGCTCGACCCCATGTCGCAAAACCCGCCAAAACATACCTGGAAACGTTGAAATGGGAAGTACTACACCATCCGCCGTATTCTGCAGACATTGCTCACTTTGACTACCAGCTTTTTAGTTCAATGGCACACAACCTGGCTGCCCAGCGCTTGCTGTCATATAAACAATTGCAAAATTGGATCGATGCATGGATATTCTCGAAAGACACCCAGTTCTTCCGGTGCTGGATTCGTATGATGCCCGAAAGATGGGAGAAATCAGTGGCCAGCGATGGCCAATACTTTGAAACTTCAGTTTTTTGTAAGATGCTCACAATAAAGCCTCGAACTTTGAGGGAAAACGGCGGGAGCAAAGTTGTAGCCCCAGTAGAAATCGATCGACACGGTGGAAACGACGAAGAAAGTGTGAACTTCCCTACAGAATTTCTAAACACTACCAGGAGTGCTATTACGCTGCCTTTGGATTAAAATTGAATACCACTCAGAAATCTCAAGTCACCTAAACGGTGTAATGGAACAAGGATTATTGTCAAACAGCCATCGAATAACATCATCAAAGCCGAAATTATGACTGGAAAGTACAAATGACGCAGACTAATAATCCCCAGAATACCACTGATTTCTACTGAACTGCCATTCGAATTTAAAAAGCAGCAATTTCCAGTCAAGTTAACCTACAGTTTTACAGTTAACAAAGCGAAGGGGAAAACCTTAAAAAATTGCAACATCAACCTCAAAGACTTCGTCTCTGAACTATACGTAAATTCGGAGAACTGCTCTACATATACCCCGGATAACAAATTGAAAAACGTTGTTTATAAACAAGCATTATAAATAATTAGAATATGTTTTCAATAATTTTTTTTACCCCTTATACCTTAAAATTTATCCTTTTATTCCATCTACCACATAATCTCTCTGAGCGAAGCCGGGTGCTTCAGCTAATATGAAAATAAATAGTTGACAATTTAGTCACTCACGTTCGCCTATGATGAAACTATTTTTTTTTTCAAAAGAGTGACGGAATAAGGATAAATGCGGGAATAACAAGTGATAAGGATAAGCTAGTACCAATATTCTGTCAAAACTTTGGAAGAAAAGGCCTTAGAAAAAGTCATGTCTTTTCGGTACTTACGAAGTAACAGAAAACTGAAGGTGTGCAGAGAAACTACATTTGGTTCACAGATGTTGACAAAAAATAAAAATAAATAGAACTGAGGGTTTAGCCAAGAGTTTTGTCTGGAGAATGCTGTTGTATGGTAGTGAATCAAAACAATGGAAGAGAGGAAAACTGCTTGAAGGCTTTTGATATGTGGGTGTGGTGAAAAATGCCTACAATGAGTGAAATCAATTGAAAAATGATGAATGAAGCTTTTCGCAATTGTCAGACGTAGGACTTAGGGAAAGGTGTGGACAGGGCCTAATCAGTTACCGTTGGTTGCACAGAAAACACATACACCTTATTTTTTTAAAAAAATACTCTCAATCATTTTAAAGAGATGCCAAGTTACGAATGGCATCAACGCGAGGCACACACAGCTCAAATAGAAGAGGAAAAAATGGTAGTGGAATTTATGGTGACGAAGGTCGAAAAATTGGAGAGTAAATTCATAATGGGTACGAAAAAGTAATATTGTTACCTTACCTGTGGCATATATTGCAATGAAATGGCTTGCAACAAACCTATCGAATGAAAGATGGGTGTGACAGTGGCCTAGCGTGGGACTGCTTGGGAATGTGAGGGCAGGTGTTCTCGCTGTGAAGGTTTCGGTCGACCACGTCTGACCACAGCTGGGAAGGATCGCAATATTGTGCTCGAAGTACATCGTAGCCCCTTCACATTTGCGCCTGTCGTCCCGCAACAAGTAACAGACTCCACGTATCAACCCACACCAGTAGTCAGAGACTAGGTACAGCCGGACTAGGGAATTACAGTCCCAAGCGTTGTTTACCGTTAACGCCACAACACAAATGGTTGCGTGACTGGGATGTACGGACTGCTGATGGATAAAAACTAAAAGCAAACTCCTCCCGAACAGGCCATGAAGGCCCAGAGGTACAGACCGGCCGCCGTGTCGTCCTCAGCCCACAGGCGTCACTGGATGCGGATATGGAGGGGCATGTGGTCAGCACACCGCTCTCCCGGACGTTTGTCAGATTCCGAGACCGGAGCCGCTACTTCTCAAGCAAGTAGCTCCTCAGTTTGCCTCACAAGGGCTGAGTGCACCCCGCTTGCCAACAGCGCTCGGCAGACCAAATGGTCACCCATCCAAGTGCTACCCAAGCCCGACAGCGCTTAGCTCCGGTGATCTGACAGGAGCTGGTGTTACCACTGCGGCGAGGCTGTTGGCCTGCTGATGGACGGTGTCGTGTTATGTTGAGTGGTGAACCGCAGTTCTGTATTAACGCGGATGATGTCCATCGGCAAGCATGACGTCGACGTGGGAAGACGTTTCGCATTTTTTAATTGTTCTGAAGAGGAACAGCTGTGTTACTTCGGGTGTCATAGTATGGGGAGCCATCGGGTAAGGCTTCACAACACGTCTGTAGTGATTAAGGGAACTGACACTACGTCAAAGACATTCTGTCCCCTCATGTGATACCTCTCATAACGTGTCATTTTTCAACAGGACATTGCCCGATCACGCACGGCACATGTCTGTATGAAGTGTCTGGTGCTGAAGTGTTACCGTGGGCAGAAAGATCCTAAGCGTATTCCCTGATACAACATATTGAAACGGTACAGTACTTTCCGCTCCATAAGCAGCAGGTTTCGCTGCTCGTTCGCACCGGGAAATACAAGCAGAGGCGGCTCCGCCGCCAATTTTATTACACGACGTGGCCGGCCGCGGGTGCAACAGAACCCATGTGGACGGGTGGAAATAAATATGTCAGGCTTCATAATACATATTTATATGTGTCGTGTATTATGCATTTCTCGTACGTGAATGTGAATCCGCACATGAACTTCCCTATTCCCCCTCACACCTTTCCATAAAGCGTGGCCAAATCTTATTTGGGAAGTAGTTCTGTAGTATAGTAGTGCCAACCTTACTCCTGGCTAGGGGATCAGAGAGACAGCACAGGCAGGTAAAAGTCAAAGACTTTCCAGTGTCACAAGATTTGGGGTGGAGAGGTTGGTCACGGCCAAGTGGTTCGACCATCCCCTCCACCGGGGCCCAGGAAGACCTCCGGGTGCCCACCATATTCTGGGAGTGTTACAGAAGACGGGTAAGTGAGCAGACATGCCCTCAGTGCGTCTGTATCAATGTTCACGCATGGAAGAGAGGTATTTGAACATTTGTACTAATTCTTTTATTTCCAGCTTCGGATTGTGTAAGGAAATGAATGTGCTCGTTTAATTTCGGAAATTTGACCCCCTGTGTTAATGTATCTGGTCCCTAATTTGCCCATTATCCTCCTCACATAGTGGATGTCCTATGTAAAATATTGAGAGACTTTGGTGGTATACATTTGGCCAACGCAATTCCGTCTTACCCGCGGAAATCTGCGTGCAGATTAGTATATAATATACCCGAGCTATAAGTTGTAAAATTGTAATATCTGTAAACTGAAACCATTGTTGCAATCGCTTTAAAGTCGAGTGATAATGTTTAAAATAAATAGGTAATCAACTGTCATCAATCTTTAACATACCTTAAAAATCACAAAGAAGTCAAGTTAAAGGAATTTATTTAAAATAAAAGATATAGAATGCAGGGACGCACACATCAGCGTTTGAGCCCTCCAGCCCCTTGCCTAGTATCGTATAGAAAGGGCACGCTCTGTAGGTAGCGCTCTCAAGCTCCCCTCCCCACTTATCCGTTGCGGAATTTCCATTCAGGGCTTGACGACATCAACTTTCATCTGGCGTCCCTAGGCAAGGAGGTTTGACGGTAATCTTTCAATATTTGGGATGAGCTCGCACATCATCTTCGTCCCAGTACCCCTGCACCCAAGAATTCAACGGTCAGTTACAACAGTTGTTGGGCATTTTACCTCAGAAGAGGCTACGGCGGCTGTAGGACAACCTCCCCAATAGAATTGGTGCGCGCATCCAGGTCAAGTGGGTGGCAGGTCATACTGATTAGTGCCCTCATTCTGTCAAGTCCTGTGTAAACTTCATACCAGTTGGTCATTACTGAAGTAACATCACACATTCTGTCAACCTTTGATGTTCGTTTCCTCCTTCCCTTCTGACTGCTTAATTTTTTTTTAGTCAAGCAGTGTAAATAAGACACGTACCTGCGCATACGTCCTCTGCGCGGCGAAGAGGCTGCTGAGCGTGGGGTTGGCTGCAGTGGCGGCCGCCGGCGCGGGTACGGACTGGACGTGGCTGAAGCCGGGCCCAGATATGGAGAGCTGCAGCCCGTTGAACGGCACCTGCTGGCTCCACACGCAGCCCGCCAGCCACGTCGCCACCAGTGCTACCACCACCTGCTGCAGACACAACGAAACCCCATTGCTCACCAGCTACACACTAGGAACAACTTACGAAATTTAAATGCCTTTGTTATTAAGAAGTACAATGCAATATTCCTTCGGACGTGTATGCATATCTGAAGGATCCTTAATAACTCAGGCACTGCTATTTCGTATTCATTCAATACCTTCCTGGACGGGAATATACACTCGTGCTCATAAATTAAGGATAATGCTGATACATGGTGAAACAACGCTCTGGTGGGCGGTTTGCAGGTTTAAATCACCTCGAGGTGTGACCTGCGGTCGTCACACTGTGGCGCTGGCAGCAGTCCACATACGCAGAGGTGTGCTGGTGCATGTCAGTTTACGGTGCAGCGAGTATGTGTGCAGACGTTTTAAGACGTGCTAATGGTGACTGTGTGTTTAAAATGGCTCAAAGAACACGTATTGTTGACTTATGAGAGGTAGAATAAATACTAGGGCGACTCGAGGCTGGTCAAACGCAGCAGGTAGTAGCACGGGCCCTCCGTGTGCCACAAAGTGTGATCTCAAGATTATGGCAACGATTGAAGCAGACAGGAAACGTGCCCAGGCAGTGCGGGACTTCCACAGTGTACACCACAAGAAGACCGAGATCTCACCATCAGCGACCGCAGACGGCCACCGAGTACTGCAGGTAGCCGTGCTCGGGACCTTACCAGAGCCACTGGAACAGTTGTCTCCAGACACACAATGTACAGACGACTGAACGGATGTGGTTTATTCGTCCGGAGACCTGCAAGGTGCATTCCACTGACCCCTGGTCACAGGAGAGCCCGTAAAGCCTGGTGTCAAGAACACAGTACATGGTCATCGGATCAGTGGTCCCAGGTTATGTTCATGGACGAGCACAGGTATAGTCTGAACAGTGATTCTCACCGGCCTTTCATCTGGCGTGAACCAGGAACCAGATACCAACCCCTTAATGTCCTTGAAAGGGACCTGTATGGAGGTCGTGATTTGATGGTGTGGGGTGGCATTATGACTGGTGCACGTACACCTCTGCATGTCTTTGGCAGAGGAACTGTAACACATCAGGTGGATCTGGACGTCATTTTTCACCAGTATGTCCTCCTGATGGATGATAACGCACGGCCCCACCGAGATGCCATCGTGGAGGAGTACCTTGAAACAGAAGATATCAGGCGAATGGAGTGTCCTGTCTGTTCTCCAGACCTACTACCCCATCGAGCACGTATGGGATGCTCTCGGTCGACGTATTGTTGCACGTCTTCAAACCACTACGACACTTCAGGAGCTGCGACAGGCACTGGTGCAAGAATGGGAGGCTATACCCCAGCAGCTACTCGACCACCTGATTCAGAGTGTGCCAACCTGTTGAGCGGCCTGTGTACGTGTGTATGGTGATCATATCCCATATTGATGTCGGGGTACATGTGCAGGAAACAGTGGCAATTTGTAGCACATGAGTTTCGGGATGGTTTTCTCAACTTATCACCAATACTGTGGATTTACAGATCTGTGTCATGTGTGTTCTCTATGTGCCTATGCCAGTTTTGTGTAGTACCACGTTGTGTGGCGCCACATTCTGCAATTATCCGTAGTTTATGAGCATGAGTGTAGATAACGTGTGAATGGAGGTTGTGACACATTGACGAAGACGTAGGAAATTTTGGGTCTAGCCATGATTAGTGCGCGGATAGTCGAAAAAAATTGGAAATTTGTGGAAAGGTCTTATGGGACTTCTTACATCATCGGTCATTAAGCGTAAACACTACATAATCTAACTTAAACTAACTTACGCTATGGACAACACACACTCCCATGCCCCAAGGAGGACTCGAACCCCCTACAGGACGAAACGCACGGACACGGATAGCGGAATGGACCGCTCGTGTAAAGCGGGAAATCGGGATTCGAGTCCTCTGAGTCCAACATACAGCCGAATGGTGGTTCATATTCGCAGTTAGAGTGCATTTCCGGTGTACCTTGTTTTCATTCGTTCTACAACAATACGGGCAAGGATGAAAGTAATTGTCACCAGATGTATTATTGTCAAATAACATAGCTGGGCTACACTTGGATCAGACACAGAAAGAACTGCTACAGAGTCGTAAAGAAAATAACTGACATATCCAGAGCGACAGTGATTCAACTACAATAATTACACTGAAGGCACCACGGTTTACGGTAGTCCCCTAGACATTACAATACCGTATGTGATCACCACGTGGAGCAATGAGTACCCTCAAACGTAATGCCATGCCGGCGACAAGGTGGGTGAGGTGGACAACTACTGAATGGGCGACGGTGGATGTAAACGTAAGGCAATACCTCTTCCTATGCATCTCACACTTGCTCGACAGTACTGAAGTCAAGGGATCCGGCAGGCAAGTCCATTCGCCAAATAGCCTCTTGTTCCAAGATGTCCTCTACCTTGCACCTGTTCAATGTATTCTCGCGTTGTCACCAGAAACTACGCATGAAACGACGCACATGGGAAAGTCAGTACGCTCATGCGACGTTTGCTTTTCACAACATAACACCTGGACGACCAAAACGATAACGTTCAGCGATGTTCCTGGGTGTATTACGTGCATCGACCTTCCGCCATGTGAGAGTACGTCTACAATCACTAGACTGAATCTGGTCTCACCCGAGGAGAAAACGCGACCCCACTCCTCACTCTCTGCTGCTGGCACCATCGCACACAGTGTCGCCGACGTGAGGGTGTCAACAGGATACAGCGTACTGGTCGTCAGGAAAAGACACGGCGCGCATGTAGTTGCCGTGTCACTGTGAAGCGCGAGACTGCGTGCGTAGCAGTCCAGTTAAATATGGTTGCAATAGCACTCGCTGTCTGACGTTGGTCCTTTACTATCTGATACGCAATATAGCAGTCATCCGCTGTTGAACTTAACAGTTCCTTCGGACAGCAGTGCCTGTGGTTCGGAACGCTCCCTATACACGGGAAACAGTGCTGTTAGCAATACCAAACTCCTGGGCAGCATTCGTCACACTTAGTTCCTCGTCCTTCTTCCAGTTTCCCTATAATTATTCGACGTTTGAAGTCAGCCAGATATTGTCTCCGGGCCACAGTGCACCGTAACTGCTCACTGATTCACACACACACACACACACACACACACACACACACACACACACACACACACACATTATCTTTCCCCATATCTTCAATTGCCTCGTGTTGCGGTGACATCTCCATTTGGCGCTACAGTCACGGTGGCATCACGCCCCCTGACGTCAAGACTGGGAGATCTCTAGCAACGATTCTCCCACACGTTCATTCATTTCCATCTAGTTGTCAATCTGTCACGTTACTTCACCTATCTCGTCTTTAAGATCTGCAGAGCAGTTACATTCGCATCTTCATTTGTATTTACGTATGTGTGCTATGCAATCTGTCCTACGATGCGCACAGAAGAGACACGTAATGCAACAGTATAATGTCCCTCCTTGCTACTCTACTATTTTGCTTTTATTTTTTGTACGAGCTATGGCGTAGACTGTCGGAACTTTGTGAGCACATTTTCGAGTCACACAGCTTTTTTTCTTATAGTACCTCTCAGCAAAGACCGCTGAGCATTGACACGTTCAAGTTGTATAAACAAATCCACCGGTTGTTCTGTAAAAATAAATCTATATGTCGTGTGACTAGGGCTCCTCGTCGGGTAGACCGTTCGCCGGATGCAAGTCTTTCGATTTGACGTCACTTCGACGACTTGCGAGTCGATGGAGATGAAATGATGCTGATGAGGACAACACAACACCCAGTCCATTAGCAGATAAAATTGGCGAGCCAGACGGGAATCGAACCCGTGCCCTTGCGATTGACTTTCTGTCGTGCTGACCACTCATCTACTGGAGGCGGACAGCTGCAAATCTTCTTGATTAATATGACTTGGTAAGAATACCAAGTGGATTAACAGTGCTCAAGAATTTGTCGAAAGAAAGTCCTGTAAACGATCTCCTTCGTGAGGGAATTGCACTCCTTAGGATGCTTTCCATAAAGCTCAGTGTCTTCAACACTTACGCGATTGTTTCAACCTTTAACTGTTCGGGAAACATATTCTTGGATATCGTCATTTTTTGTGTTTTCTGTGGTTCCTTAATTCGTTCCATGTTTTCATAGATGTGGTCCGTGAATGAAACTAAGTGAATGGCTGATTTGTGTCATAGCCGTTTTGCTTCATTTCATTTAGTATCTTGAGTGAAGATGTTGTGCTCTTATTAGTCGAAATATATGTCTTGGAGCGTTTCTTAGTCGTCCTGCTTACACCAGGATGTCCGTTACTAGGCGTTTGCGAGCACATTTCACTTGAACATTTTACTTCCACTGTGGGTGTTTATCGAACATCATGATGCACGCAGACCACCTAAGAACAACTCAGGACGAGACATACGGAATAATAAGACCTCTAAGTTGGCTGTGAAAATGCTTCACAAATAAAGAGAGGCGAATAGCTTACAGTATAAAATAAACAGCCTTTCACTTAGTTGCATAGACGATCCACATCCCCAAGAACATCACTAGATCCTTGATGCTTGTGAATGGTTCCATTGGTTTGTTGCTGACAGTACAGTCAAATAATAGCGATTCTTTTCGTCATTTTTCTGCATTAGATAGCATTCACCTCTGTCCAACGTATTCGAACCAAGTGCTGATCATCAGTAACTCTTTTCGCATTTCTTGACAATATTTTAATATCTCCTCAATCATCATATTTGCAAACAGCCTCGAAAATCTTCCACTCATAATCGTCAACAACACCAGGAATTAAATTTGTCTAAGAGTGTTAATTCTGTTCTCCAGGAGGGCTTAAATACAAACTGTTACCTCTCTCAATACTGTTATCACGTAGTATGGAATAAAACGATCCGACTAAGGGATTGAAGAGGCTTTCACATTGAACATGGGAACCTGTCTCGGCCAACATCATCCAACGAAGCTACAGAGCGTCCTATATACTCATGTAGGGACCAATGGCTGCCACTACATATCCACTTTCAGAGCAAAGATCAGTTTATAGGCTGAGGAACAGCAAACTCAACTTCCGCCAATTACCTTTTAGCGTTCAGGCCGTTAAATAACGTCCAGTCTGTCTGTCCTTCTCAAACAACACTGCCTGGAAGTACAGGGTGGACAAAGTAAAACTCCACCTTAAGATAGGCAACACTGTTTACATCTTCTGCACGAGAGACTGGTGATGTAAGATGGTTTGTATGAATTATTTTTCGGACCATTTTTACCTTTTTCACCTTCTATAAACATAAGTTAGCTGTGGTGGTAGTGTCATGCGTAGGTCTTCATAACGTGTTCTTGATCGATGTTTCTATACATTAGTTCCTACACTGAATTTGCCCTCACTACACTCTCTACGAGTTCTGGAGGTCTTTCAGTGTCGTTTTGTTACGGTTAAGAAACAAGACATCAATGTAGGTGCCTCACGGGTAAGCAGGACGAAACTGGTTTCACGAAACCTGTACTCGATGAATCGACGTTATTTTCTAAGAGGCATCGTTCGTCTCCTAAAATTTGATCGCTTTTTATCATAATTTCTCGAGTGTGACAAACGGTCGAAACTCTATCATTGGGACAGTGCCATGCGTTTCACGTTGTGAACTTATGATTGAGTCCCCTCGATGTCTTGGCTAAGTCAGCTGGAATGCAACATCACAGTTTCCCACGAAGTCCATCGCTATTTTTGCCTAAGTAAAAAGAATGAACACCTATATCTATCCGTCCGAGCTCTGATTGGCCTTATTTTATCGTGGTGATCGTTTCTCCATATGTAGATCGGCGTCAACAAAATATTTTCGCATTCGAAGGAGAAAGATGGTGATTGGAATTTTGAGAAAAGATTTCGTCCCAACGAAAAACGTCTTTCTTTTAATGATGTCCAGCCCAAATCCTGTATCGTTTCAGTGACACTCTCTCCCATGTTTCGCGATAGTACAAAACGCTCTGCCCTTCTTTGAACTTTTTCGATGCACTCCGTCAGTCCTATCTGGAAAGGATCCCACACCGCGCAACGGTATTCTAAAAGAGGACGGACAAGCGTAGTGTAGGCAGTCTCCCTAGTAGGTCTGTTACGTTTTTTAAGTGTCCTGCCAATAAAACGCAGCCTTTGGTTAGCCTTCCCTATAACATTTTCTATGCGTTCCTTCCAATTTCAGTTGTTCGTAATTGAAATCCTAGGTATTTGTTGAATTTACGGTAGATTAGACTGATTTGTCGTGTAACCGAAGTTTAACGAATTCCTTTTAGCACTCATATGGATGACATCACACTTTTCGTTATTTAGGGTCAAGTGTCACTTTTCGTACCATTCATAAATCGTTTTGCATTTTGTTTTGATCTTCTGATGACTTTATTAGTCGATAAACGACAGCGTCATCTGAAAACAACCGAAGACGGCTGCTCAGATTGTCTCCCAAATCGTTATATAGATAAGGAACAGCAAAGGGCCTATAACACTACCTTGGGGAACGCCTGAAATCACTTCTGTTGTACTCGATGAATTTTCCGTCAGTTACTACGAACTGTGACCTCTCTGACAGGAAATCACAGATCCAGTCACATAACTGAGACGACATTCCATAAGCACGCAATTTCACTACGAGCTGCTTGGTGTCAAAAGCCTTCCGGAAATCCAGAAATACGAAATCGATCTGAAATCCCTTGTCAGTAGCACTTAACAGTTCATGTGAATAAAGAGCTAGTTTTGTCTCACAGGAACGATGTTTTCTAAACCCTTTGTCGACTGTATGCCAATAGACCGTTATCTTCCAGGTAATTCATAATGTTCAAATGTTTCAAATGGCTCTGAGCACTATGCGACTTAATTTCGGAGGTCATCAGTCGCGTAGAACTCAGAACTAAATAAACGTAACCAACCGAAGGACATCACACACATCCATGCCCGAGGCAGGATTCGCACCTGCGACCGTAGCGGTCACGCGGTTCCAGACTGAAGCGCCTAGAACCGCACGGCCACAACGGCCGGCTCATAATGTTCGAACACAATATACGTTCTAAAATCTTGCTGCATATCGACGTTAACGATATGGGCCTGTAATTTAGTGGACTACTACTACTACCTTTCGTGAATATTGGTGTGACCTGTGCAACTTTCCAGTCTTTGGGTACGGATCTTTAATCGAGCGAACGGTTGTATATGATTGTTAAGTATGGAGCTAACGCACCAGCATAGTCCGAAAGGAGGCAGAGTAGGGTGGTGCACTCAACAGTACGAGAGTGACTGGTCTGCGAGTGGACTTGCATCGTTTTTCCATTATTGTTTACAAAGGAAATAGCATTCTTGAAATTTTTTACCACTTTAAGACAAACGAAGGTTTGGGGAAGATTACAGTACCACCTAATAAAAAGGCAAGGTACTTTTAAAAGTTATTTTGTCGCTAAAAAAGAAATAGAAAAAAAAGGAAAACACCAAAGTCCTCTTCCATGTCAATACACATGGTACAATGTCTTTCTAGTAAGTACCTGTATTTAATTTTTTGTCATCTGTTCGAGAAGACGTACCTTAAAATCGCCATTGGAATCAAGAGTTTTGCAGATACAAACATCTCACTGGAAGTGGGAATAGATGGAAAGGTGAACGTATTGCTTTCAAAAATAGGACAGGATTTACAGCAGTTCGTTCTTCATAGCTCAAACAAGCAGAAGAGGCGTCTCGTCCTATACAACGTGCACATTATCACCTTAGTGCACAACTTGTGAACAGGTGCATCTCATCTCCAATTCTGAAGGGGATCTGTAATGTTTTGTCCAGCCAGCAGTGGTATACGAGACTAGTCTTTGTCTACAGATACGTCTACATATCGCTAGACGTGTATCTGAGACCAAAATCGCACAAAACCTCTAGGAGCATCTAATAGGCTTAGGGTAGACATCGAAAGCTGGGGGTTCTTTAGCAGAATGAATGGCATCGGTATCGAGAGTATTTCATCTTCAAAATCTAAAGTTAGACCCTTCATAGGTCAAGCCACCTAACGAAGAGAGTGCTAAGTAAGGAAAATAATTCTTTCGCAGTCAGTTCGTTCCAACGGCGGCGTGCGGTTCTTGGGCACAATGAAAGATTCGTTCCGGAAACTATTCCTAAGCTTTTGCTACGCCATTTTCCACATTACCTTTTTTCCCCACAGAAAACGGAGCAATGAGGGTCCCTGTGGAGATTGGAAGGAAGGAGAGAGGTGACTTATTTTGCCCGTCAAACATTGTAGTGTATTTCTGGTAGTAGGATGTTGCCTGTGAAAGGCAGAAGTTCTCATATTCGGCCAAAGAAGGTCTGAAAATATCACGCTGTGTCATAATTGATTCTGAATCTAGCAATTAGGTATGACAACAGCCAACAGCAGAAAAAACAATTTTATTTTTATTTATTAAAGCGCGCTGAACCGCATAACACGATTTAAATTCTTTTTGGTTTCCATCCGCATTACAGAATAAAATGTTGGCCAAGTAAGTATAAACACTACATTTTTAACAGAAGTCGAGGAGGACTGGAAAATAATAGAATAAAACGGTAAAATGTAACCACAACAGTGCGAAAAAAGGAAAGAAATACCAGAATACAGAAATAAATACGTGGAGGAGGGGGACGGGGGAAATACAGAAGTTTTGAGAACGTGATTAACATATCACTCGCGATCCTAAAGAGACGTAACAACCCGTGTGTGCTGAATATTGAATTAGAAACTCCTCCTGGTATCGCTAGTCGCTACAGAATCAATATCAAGTCTAAACTGCAACATCCTATTTCTCACGTGGAATACCACTATTAAAAGAAATTAAATCATTTTCATATAGAGGTAGCCTGCAGATGTAGGATAATGACGAATACGCATTTTCAAAGTGTGTACACAGGTAAGTCCCAATGTGTTTCGGAACAAGACGTCGTCCGACATTCTCTTTTGTCGTTTTTACTTTTCCTTGTGTCGAGTATTTCGAAATTTATTCTTAATGTTCTGCTAAATTAGCGTACCAAACACTAGTCTTGTATAGCAATTGCAATAGGGCAACACGGACAACATCTAGTTTCCTTGTACGAATCACATATACATTTGTCAACAAATGATTAATTTTCTTTGCATGTAAGTTCAATATCGAAAGGATCTTAAAAGAGTTCGAATCGGGATTTATTTGTGTCTGCAAACCGGTGTAGTTTTTGTAACAATTCTCAAAACAGTTTCTTTCAAAAAGCAGGAAAGTGGTTACAATATGTATATTCTCATGAAAAGCATTATACCTTTATACGTACGTTGGCTTGAGGTTGGTTGCATTACCAACAGCAGTTAGAAAACACAACGAAACAGTGATATTGTCGGTTTCAAGATCAGTTCTAATAACCAGTCCCTGCTAATCATCCGATGCTCTGTTTAAAATTAAAGATGCAAGATGACCGAGGTAGTGACAAAAAGAATCTGGAAGCTGCACAGCAAATAACATTAGTCGGCGACTAGTTAAAAGCCAATCCAGTAGGAAATTCGAGAGGAATGGTCATAAAACTTCTAAATGGCTGAATATAATTCCTCTCCCCCCCAACAAATGTATTCGATGAAATGATTTACACGCTGATTTCCCAACAAGCAGACATGTGATATGTGAAGAGCACAAAAGTGGTAAATTGAAAGACAAATGCAGTGATTTCACTGATGAATATCAGTTTTCCCTGGAAAAATTAATGTCAGTGGGACTCCATGTGACTTACGGTAATGGCGTAGAAATTAACTATAATTAGCTGAAAATATTCAGTTGTCAATGCAATATAACTAGCTATTACATAGCGCCACATGCGATCATAGCAGGTGGTACCAACACAGTACAAATCAAAGTTTTATAGAAGGCATCTATTGTAGTCCTGGAAACAACACAACAATTAAGAAAGTTTCAGTACTGAGGTTACTTGAATTTATAGCAATTATCACGCTGTTGGAACTAAGCACTATGTTTTGTCTGCAAGTGGTCGTAGCAGAAAATCAGCGATCTACTATCTTGGTTAATTCTATTTTACGTGTGAGTCGTCTGCAAATGGCATATAGTCAGCACAGCGGAAGAGACAGAATAAAGAATCGAGACGAATGCAGCAATAATTCTGCTGCAAAATGCAGTAGCAAGCCCGAATTTACTGGCCTAACAATGGAACTATTTGTTAGTGCAGAGTGATTATCGTACTAACTACGACGCGGTACCGCGCTGGCTTAAGCTAGATGTATTGAGGACGCCACTAGAGGTATTGGGACTAGATGTGTGCCTGATAAGGAGAACTACATCAAATCCCATTGTTATTTACTTTACTGACTATTACTTTACATTGAAAGTAGTTATCTAAAAATATTGATGTCTTCCGACTTTGTTTTGAATTTTGTTTTCATATATTTGCGAAAGCCAAGACGGTATATTTAATAAAATAGGTAGAAGTAATGAATAGCAGGTACGAAAAAAACAGAAGCTGTGAAAGAGGTCTGTAATCTGTCATATAGGGCCACGAGATATTAGTAAAACATAATAGCTTTTACGTCAATTATCTACAAATAAGACAGAGTTCCTGAATGCCGTGGGAAGGGAAGTCAATGAAAGTCAATGAAAACAGCACAAGGAGAAACGACTGTAAATTTGGCAAACCGAAATGTGTTAAAAATACAGGGAGCAGAAAGAAATCTTATCGTACGGAGTAAAGAGTACATTTATGAACGTGTACTGAGCTGTGCGAAACTAATCAAGAACTGCAGAATAGTAAAATCGGACAAGAAGAAAAAAAAATAAAGCCATAAAATCAAGGTAACTGAGAACGGTGTGCTTAGGAAAAATGATGAAACAAATAAGTCATATCGGATAGGAAAAAAAAAGAAACACTAACTTGTCTAAACAAAAAGAGAAAATTTGCCACCGACAGTGCGAGTTTTATGCACTAAGCCAAAGTACGGTTCTAAAAGTATAAGGGATGGAACGGCCATGGTCTTCATTACGCAGAGAAGCCTTAGAATAGCTGTCGGAACAGAAATACAGCCAATTTGAAACTAGACTGTAATATAAGGCAGAGTCTAGTGGAAATTCCATTGAAGTGTAGATCTCGTTCGGTCATGATCTCGTTGCGGCAAAAACATCAGCTGGAGGTCTTTCAAAGTATTCTGATCGACAGAGCCGACAGAGCCAATCGACGGTAGTAATTCTCATGTTGTGTAACCCAAAATGAAATAGTAAAACATAAAACACCAATATTATATTTCGAAATACTTCAACGTCAACGAAAATGTTATGTCCTTTCTATATTTTAATAACTAGTGCCTGTAGATGGTTCATGGTGAAATAAAATTTAGAGCCACGAATTCCCAGTACTTTCAGAGTGAAATGAAATGTGCGAACAAATGGTTTTGAAAATAATGCCACGCTTTGCTGGTGCTATTTTTCCTTTCTACTGAAAACTTATTTTACTCCTACTAATTTGACTGCTTGTATCTTAAAGAATAGGTCCCAACGGCTCGAGGAGGTGCGTCATATTCTTTGACTACACCCATTTTTATGAAGTAATGGAAAATTCGTTTTTGGATTCCTCCTTTACAGGTTATCTCAGAAACCTTACTTTACCCGAGGGACATGAAAAGGAGCTGGTGGTTGAGTAGGAACTGAAACACAGTTATGATTCGGTCTCTATTTGTAAAAACAGTAATGGAACTAAGACGAAATCTGGAATGGATTTTAAAATTCAGGAAAATGAAATAAAAATCGTCTGTGTAATCCTAAAAGACAGCAAAGGAATTGGAAGATTAGTTGAGCACAATGCATGGTGTCTTGAAAAGAAGTTATAAGATGAATATCCAGAAAAGGAAAACAAAGGTAACATAATGTAGTCGAATTAGAAAAGATGATGCTGTGAAAATGTAGAATAGGAAATACGTTAATAATCGAAGATAGAATTTGCTATTCGGGTAGCATAATCACTGACGAAGGTGTAAGTAGGCAGGATGTAAAAAACTGGAAATAACTTTGAAAGCCGTTTCTAAAGCAAGAAATTACTTAATATCCAATACAAGTTTAAATTTTAGTAAATCTTTCCTGAAGGTATTATTCTCAAGTGTAGTCTTGTACGAAAATCAGACGTGGACGATAAGCAGTTCGTTCAAGGAATGCTGCGCTATAAAAGAGTACTCAAGATTTCTGATAATTAAAGAAGAAAGAAGAGGCACGGAATCGCGTCGAGGAGAAAGGGAATTTGTGTCACAACATGACTAATAGAAGGATCCCGTGGACAGCACACGTCCTGAGACATCATGGAAGAATTTGGGGGCAGGAAGAAGGGGGTCTAAGTACTATAGTGGGAAAACGATGATTTAGTGCAGTACGAAGGTTCTGGTGGATGTATTACAGTAGATGTTGAATGATGGGGAGTTTTGACGTGATGGAAAGTTTCTTCAAGACCAGAATAAAACAGCTAGATTAAATTTACGTATAACAAGGGTAAACAAACAAAGAATACAAACATTTTGTGTAAGGGTATAAAACTGTGCAATAAATAGCCCAAGGAGATTAATACGAGAGCTAAATTACACGCATCTGAAAGAGTCTATTAAAGAATAGCTCTTAAATAATTCATACAACAGAGTAAAGGGTTAGTAAGTTAGAGTAGGGAATTGTAAACGAACATTATACGAGGTGCATTCAAGTTCTAAGGCCTCCGATTTTTTTTCTAATTAACTACTCACCCGAAATCGATAAAACTGGCGTTACTTCTCGACGTAGTCGTCCTGCAGACGTACACATTTTTCACAACGCTGACGCCATGATTCCATGGCAGCGGCGAAGGCTTCTTTAGGAGTCCGTTTTGACCACTGGAAAATCGCTGAGGCAATAGCAGCACGGCTGGTGAATGTGCGGCCACGGACAGTGTCTCTCATTGTTGGAAAAAGCCAAAAGTCACTAGGAGCCAGGTCAGGTGAGTAGGGAGCATGAGGAATCACTTCAAAGTTGTTATCACGAAGAAACTGTTGCGTAACGTTAGTTCGATGTGCGGGTGCGATGTCTTGGTGAAACAGCACACGCGCAGCCCTTCCCGGACTTTATTGATGCAGTGCGGGAAGGAATTTGTTCTTAAAAACATTTTCGTAGGATGCGTCTGTTACCGTAGTGCCCTTTGGAATGCAATGGGTAAGGATTACGCCCTCGCTGTCCCAGAACATGGACACCATCATTTTTTCAGCACTGGCGGTTACCCGAAATTTTTTTGGTGGCGGTGACTCTGTGTGCTTTCATTGAGCTGACTGGCGCTTTGTTTCTGGATTGAAAAATGGTACCCACGCCTCATCCATTGTCACAACCGACGAAAAGAAAGTCCCATTCATGCTGTCATTGCGTGTCAACATTGCTTGGCAACATGCCACACGGGTAGCCATGTGTTCGTCCGTCAGCATTCGTGGCACCCACCTGGATGACACTTTTCGCATTTTCAGGTCGTCATGCAGGATTGTGTGCAAAGAACCCACAGAAACGCTAACTCTGGAGGTGATCTGTTCAACAGTCATACGGCGATCCCCCAAAACAATTCTCTCCACTTTCTCGATCATGTCGTCAGACCAGCTTCTGCGAGCCCGAGGTTGTTTCGGTTTGTTGTCACACAATGTTCTGCCTTCATTAAACTGTCGCACCCACGAACGCACTTTCAACACATCCATAACTCCATCACCACATGTCTCCTTCAACTGTCGATGAATTTCAATTGATTTCACACCACGCAAATTCAGAAAACGAATAATTGCACGCTGTTCAAGTAAGGGAAACGTCGCCATTTTAAGTATTTAAAACAGTTCTCATTCTCGTCGCTGGCGGTAAAATTCCATCTGCCGTACGGTGCTGCCATCTCTGGTACGTATTGACAATGAATGCGGCCTCATTTTAAAGAATGCGCATGATTCTATCTCTTTCCAGTCCGGAGAAAAAAAATCGGAGGCCTTAGAACTTGAATGCACATCGTATAATAATAAATCTCAGAATCCTTTGACATTCAGACAGGTGTGAGACGAGGAGATGGACTATCTCCTGTTTTGTTCAACGTCGTCTTACACAAGTTTATGGAAGACTGCGAGGAAGAATGTAAACGTAGGTTTCCGCGGCCGTTGTCACAGTCAATAAAATTCTTCTGGGTTTGAGGCCGCATTGTCATCTGTAAAATTCCGACGTTTCGGTGACTGTTGCAAGGCGCCTTCCTCAGGGTGTATTGATAACAATTAGCAATACACCCTGAGGAAGGCGCCTTGTAACAGGCGCCGAAACGTCGGAAATTTACAGATGACAATGCAGCCTCAAACCCAGAAGAATTTTATTGACTGGGAGAAAGAACTCAAGGAATGTAGAGTTTGGAAACGAGTGGAAACAGCCTCTATATAACACATCTCGTTTTTGCGCACGACCTGGTTATACTTTCAGAGGATGAAGAGAGTGCCATCAAACACCTCGAGGTACTTGAAGTATATGCATTTAAAGTAAGGTTACAAATCTCATTCGAGAAAACTGAATTCTTAAGTTCAAAGACAGAAACCGCGAACAAGAAAATAAAACACGATAAAATAACTGAGGTCCTATATTTTAAATACCTCGGACGATACATCAAACCGACAAGTCTTGAAAAAATCTTGGCCGAGGGGTTCTAGGCCCTTCAGTCTGGAACCGTGCTGCTGCTACGGTCGCAGGTTCGAATCCTGCTTCGGGTATGGATGTGTGTGATGTACTTAGGTAAGTTAGGTTTAAGTAGTTCTAAGTCTAGAGGACTGCTAACCTCAGTTGTTATGTCCCATCGTGCTTAGAGCCACTTTTGAAAAAAACTCATCGCAAAATAATCGTCTTCAAAAAAGTCAAAAAACTTTAAAGTTTGTCCAAAACCTCTAAAAGATTCATGTCAAGACGGACAAAAATTCGACACTACAACCCAGTCATATAACCAACAGTCCTCTACGCAAGCAAAAGACTGACAACAGAAAACACGAAATTGAAGAAATCAGAGAAGAAGAGAGAACGATCATTACAAAAGTTTTAAAAAACAAGATATACACAAGACGGTTACAGGCTACATACAATCAGTCAAACAACAGAAAAGTTTTGAAACATGGAAACTCACATTAAGCAAAGGCAAATGAAATTATTTGGTCATCTCAAAAGAATGGCAGAAACGTTATTAACAAAATGGATAATAGACTATGTAACATCACTAAAGAGCTCAACAACCTTGGTGAACTAAATTTGAAAGGGGGATCGAAACCGCAAATATAGGACTAACTGACAATGTAAAAAGCGATGCCTTCAGACATAAAGTAGACAGATGGGAAGTTGCATGAAAGCAACAAGAACGAAACCAATTCAGATCAAAGTGGTCGGAAGAAATGGTTCAAATGGCTCTGAGCACTATGGGACTTAACATCTGAGGTCATCAGTCCCCTAGAACTTAGAACTACGTAAACCTAACTAACCTAAGGATATCACAAACATCCATGCCCGAGGCAGGATTCGAACCTGCGACCGTAGCGGTCGCGCGGTTCCAGACTGAAGCGCCTAGAACGGCTTCGCCACACCGGTCGGCTGGTCGGAAGAACGAGTAATAATAACAGTAATAGTAATAAACTGTTATTCTGCACTAAATAGTTTTGTTTAATGGTTCTTACCGAAAAATCATATACCCTGGTTCAGTGACAGAAAATTATAACATTTTTTTTTCTGGGCTCAACATTTCAGTCAGTGTGGTGAGGTACTTATAGGTTGACGAATGAGTAGTGTAAAAGCCTTTTTTGTAGCATAATATTATAATATGGATGAAGGAGTAAAAAGGCTTATTTTCTTTTTTAATTAAGATGACATGCCTGACATTTTGTAACTAAGTGAAAAATCAACCGCCCTGGAGAGATGCAGAAAACCAGTCTTCACAGTTAAGACTACAACAAGTACAGATTCTATATTACTTCACATCTTATTAGATATTTACAGAAACCCTTTCACTGTCATTACTTTTACCACACTAGGTTTTCAAATCTCTCAGAATCTTGTAAAATCAAGTCCTTAAAAGAAATCGCTAATTTCCATTGTTTTCATCTGGTAGCTTGCGCTGGTTGATTTGGGACAGAAATTAGTTAACATTTTTAAGCTTAAATTAATAACTCGTTTGTACAGTACCTTTAGTTATGTTTTCCTGTCAGCAAATTGATGTCCCGATCACAATATTTGATTTTCGTCAGCTGTCTACAGAACATCCCGCAAAAATGATATTGCAATTTCAAGACTTTGACTGTTTGACAACAAAAAAACGTGTTGATGAAACAATTGATGATTCCGGGATATGCTACAGCGCTACCCAAGAAATGCCTTTCCATTCTGCCTCAAATAAAACCTGTTGACGGTCACATTTGTACGGAAACATCTATAGTACAAATGGACTTAACATTTCCAAGAAGAGGGCTGCTTTCGTACATAAAATAAACACTTCTGATGTGATGTTGCTTCATACGGTCATTGTATGTGTTACAAGATAGAGATATCAAAAGTAGTCGTGATTACCTGTGTGCTCCATCAGTGATAACTATACCATAGACATTATCGATGAGAATGGTAAATAACATCGATCCTGTTCGTGGAAGATTACCACTATGTACAGAGTCTAATGTAACTCTCGCTCTTCTATTTTATTTCCTGTCTCCGTTTATTTTATATCTAGGAAAACGAGGTAATATTAATACCTACGTAATACGACGTATGGATATTATTAGGATCGAAATATGCAAGCATTTGATCGATGAAATTCAACAGGAATTTGTGAAAAATAGCATTTTACGTTATGACTGTGAAAGAAACTGTAAATATTGTGACAGAAGGTTAAGGAGACATACTGTTTTCAGGTACACTCTACAAATCTTAAATAATACTGACATCTGGGCATTGTGGATGTACGAGGAGATATCTCATCCTCTTTTTCATCGGAGAAATTTGTTAGCCCTGAATATAAATTTAAATGTTGTTTTCTGGAGTATTTGTCAGAAGTGCAGCTTGTTATGAAAATGAAACGTGAAGTGTCGGCAGTTCAGACAAAATGGTAGTAGAAGCTTTGCAAACGTTGTGCTACATACTGAACAACATACTGAACCGCACGTGGGAAAAGTGAATTCATGTCATAACCTGAAGAAAAGAAGGGGTCAATGAATAGGACACATCCAGTACCGACCGGCCTCAGTGTCATCCCCTTGCAGTGACGTCATTCGTCGCGGTGTAGGGCGGTATGGGGTCGGAAGACTTCTCTCACGCTCTTTACCACGTTTCCAGACCCCGTATACCATGCTCATTATTCCTTTATGTCAAAATACTATATCCTGTCATCCTGCCCCGTCTTCTTATGGTTGTTTTCCATGTGTCTCTTCCTGCACCTACCCTGCGGAGAACCTTTTTATTTCCTACCTCATTGGTTTTCTAATTTCCAAGCCTGTGTTCGATACTAGCATACATATTTTGTCCAGGAATGCCCTCTTCGCTTGTACTAGTCTGCTATTTAATCCCCCCTTGCTTCGTCCGTAACGTGTTGTTTTGCGTCTACTTCTTGTTCCCCATTTCTGATGTTAATCGTTAATATCATTTTTGCTACTCCTCATATCTTTCGTCTTTCTTAGATTTATTCTCACCCCACATTGTGTACTCGTTAGACTGCTCATTTCATATTCCATTTGGCGGTCCCTGTAATTCTTCTTGTTGTTTTGGATGAGGATAGGAATGTCACCTGCAGATCTTATCGTTTACATCCTCTCACCCTGGATTTTTTTTTCGCACTATTCAACTTTTCTTATATTCCTCATTGGTTTTTCGATGTATAAACTGAACAATAGTGGCCGGCCGCTGTGGCCGAGCGGTTCTAGGCGCTTCAGTCCGAAACCGGAATGCTGCTACGGTCGCAGGTTCGAATCCTGCCTCGGGCATGGATGTGTGCGATGTCCTTAGGTTAGTTGGGTTTAAGTAGTTCTAAGTCTAGGGGACTGATGACCTCGGATGTTTTGAACGATAGTGATGAAAGACTGATTGTCTTCGACCCATCTTAGTGTGAGTAGTTCAAGTATGTGTACACTTCATCTTTAGCCTTCCATTCTCATTCTTCCCTCTTGGTTCTTCTACATATTGAATATTACTTCTTGCACCATGTTACGTAATTCAACTCTTTTACTGGGTCAACAAAAATCTAGTGGGCGTGTCTTGATGTTTCTTGCCGATCTTCCCCTACCTCTAGTGCAACGTTAGAACTGCCTCTCTGATGCCATTATCTTTCCGAATTCCTAATTTGGTCGTCATCTCTCATTTTTCTTACGGCTTTTATGTATGTTAATCTTGTCAGATTACTGTGGTGTAGCTCTCGTAGTTATCTCACATTTATCTACCCTTACCATTTTCGGTATCTTAAACCTTCACTGAAGAGAATTTAAACCCACAATGAGGAGCGTGAGAGTGACTTTAACAGATCTCAAAAATGGTTCAAATGGATCTGAGCACTATGGGACTTAACATCTCAGGTCATCAGTCCCTTAGAACTTAGAACTACTTAAACCTAACTAACCTAAGGACATCACGCACATCCATGGCCGAGGCAGGGTTATAACCTGCGACCGTAGCGGTCTCGCGGTTTCAGGCTGAAGCGCCTAGAACCGCTCGGCCACCAGCGGCCTCCCTTAACAGATCTCCTTAAATATCAAGAAGAGTTTCATTAACAACTCGAGACGTCGAGTTACTTCAATCTTTTGGAGAAATGCACAGACGAAGAAAGAGGGGATGTTAAGGCGTAACGTTCTGCCGAAGACGCAGCACAAGTTCGGATTTAATGAGGAGGAGGAGGACATTAGTGTTTAACGTCCTGTCGACAACGAGGTCATTAGAGACGGAGCGCAAGCTCGGGCGAGGGAAGGATGGGGAAGGAAATCGGCCTTGCCCTTTCAAATGAACCATCCCGGCATTTGCCTGAAGCGATTTAGGGAAATCACGGAAAACCTAAATCAGGATGGCCGGAGACGGGATTGAACCGTCGTCCTCCCGAATGCGAGTCCAGTGTGGATTTAATGAGGATGTGAAAGGAAATTGGCGGGGTCTTCTTTCAAAGAATACATCCAGGTATTTGCCTTATTACATTTAGCGGAAAGGCAGAGAACCCAAATCTGGATAGCAAGACTCGGAATTAAACCTCAGTTCTTCCAGAAACGGTGGTACACAATAGAGCTTGTAGTGGCGGGATTGGCAATTGAACAGGTGCAAATGAACGCGACTTCAGCACGTTAGTCTGACGGTGATGAAACAAGGTGCCCATACATGGAGAAAGCAGCGAACAGGTTTCGTTGCAAGTGGAACTATTTCCGCCCGCTCCCGCCACCGAACTTCTGGGGCTTATGCGCCCCGCATTGCCACACAGAGTGGGTACCCGATGTAGCCGTGCAGTCAATATCGTGGCCCCAATAACGAACAGCTTAAAGTCACTCCACCGCTGCCGGAACATTGGCTTTCGGCTGTGCAAACAATAGGGGTGCCCCCACTGCCGGATCTGACGTTATGAGTTGTTTACTGCTACAGACGAGATTAGATTACCGCTGCGTCTGGGACGGCTCGTGACGCAGCAGGCTCACGAAAACAACGAGTCTCTCGCTGAAGGGAAATGCAGGACTGTTATGTTTTATTAGGAGAACTGACAGAGGTAATTAATGATAGCATCCTCTTTCTTTAAAGAAATGTCTAGATCTCCTCCTGGAGTTGAAAATGTTCGTTCTATAGCTTCGGGGGGTGGTGCAAAGAGAACATCTGCTTCTGAAATCTCTTATTACGGAATGAAATTTTCGTTCTGCAGCTGAGCGTGCGGTGATGTGAAACTTCCTGGCAGATTAAAACTGTGTATACAGACCGAGACTCGAACACGGGACCTTGGCCTTTCATGGGCAAATCCTCTACCGATCTTTTTTTTATCTCATTTTGTTCGTTATTGTTCGTTCGATTTGTTCGGGGCGGACGTCCCATGACGCTTGTTCAAGTTCATCGTTGATCCATTAACTCAGTTTTTTTTGTTTTTTTGTTGTTTTTTTTTTATTACAGAAGACAGCTAACCCTCTGACCAAACACGCTGAGCTAACACGCCGGCACCGACTGAGCTACCCAAGCACGACTCACGACACCTCCTCACAGCTTTAATTCCGCCAGTACCTCGTTTGGAAGGTAGGAGAAGAGGTACTGGCGAAATTAAAGCTGTGAGGAGAAGTCGGGGGTCGTGCTTGAGTAGCTCAGTCACTAGAAGAGGTCTACGGAATAGAAAAATATAAAAAAGGTAGTGGTTAGGACAAAAAAAAAGTCATTAGAGCACTTGCGCGCGAAAGGCGAAGGTCCCGAGTTCGAGTCCCACTCTGGCATTCAGTTTTAATCTCCCAGGAAGTTTCATTTCTTTTTACCTCTCCTTGGTATTCTTTCCAGCGACTATGAATGAAGTTTGATAAGGCACAAACAGCTACAAGTTTCATCTCTTTGTGGAACGCACTTAGTTGAAATGTTCGCACCATATACTGATATATGATCGACAAACATGAGAATATTGTTATTGTTCGTTTGATTACAATAGGAGCGCAACGCACTTTGGTTATCCGTGTTTCATGTCAACGAAGTCACAGCAATTAGTGCGGTTTTTTGGTTTACCAGGAAGTTATCATACATAAACCGAAGTCCCCCCTCCCCCCACCCTATATTCCACCGTCTCTCCCAAATCGTTGACAACACATGGCGAAATTGTAACGTCAGACTATGAAGAAAATTAATTGTCTTTGTTTTGTGATGATAAAACAACAAAAAAGTCATTCTCACTTGGCCTGTTTGTTCTCTTGTCGGAAAACACTCATATCTGCAGTGTTTCATATTACGTATTTGTAAAAATATGAGAACATTTGCGGTTACCAATTCATTTCGTCGCTATACATTACTTATGTTGAAGGTAAGTGACGAGTGGTTTCTCATAAAACACAGGGCGGTCAACATAAGATTTGTTATCTGTAGATTTGAACAACAGGCAAGTGTTACGGAGGCGCATCTGGAACTGAAATGGAGATCCCAGGAGGGAAGGAGACGTTCTTTTCGGAGAACCGGCATTTGAAGCTAACTACAGAAATATTTTACTGCCGCCGACATATATTTCGCGTAAGGACCGTGAAGGTAAGGTACGAGGAGGCTTAGACGGTTGTTTTTCCCTCGCCATATTTGCGAGTGAAATGGGAAAGGAAATAACGAGTAGTGATACAAGGTAACCACAGCCACGTACCGCACTGTCGCCTGCGGAGTATATATGTAAGACGTATCAACAGAATATAGCAACGAGTCAGGAAGAAGAAAACAACGTTTCATTACACATAGCCTGACTAAAATTTCTACATTTGTGGGTATATGGATTGTCTTGACGAAAGGATTTTTTGTCCTTTAGCCTTCTTATCACAGCTTTCTGTAGATGCAGATTTTATCCTTTCGATAACCATGTCATGGAGCAATTTATTTGTTACTTATTTTCTACCTATTTTCTGGCCCATTTGTGGCCGTTTTACCTCAGAATATCACTTATGTGAAATGTCTGTCTTCCGATTTAATTTTTTCCCTCTACCATGGAAACTGTTACCCGATATCTTAACACGTGTCCTATCATCATAAACCATCTTTTAACAACGTCTTCCCATACCTCTCTTTCCTCTCAAATTCTTTGGAGAATCTCATTATTTCTTATATTAACAGTCCACTTAATTTTCAGCGTTTGTTTGAATTATCACATATCAGATGCATAGATTGTCTTGTTTTTCGGTTTCCACACGGGCCATAATTCATTCACTGTAATTCTGTGCTAAAGCCATGTTACGTCTATAACGTATCATGTTTAACATCTTACCTGTTGTTGTCCTTTCATCCTCAGCTGCGAGTAATATTATGTTGATAAGTTTAAGGTTTCATATTTCTGTGTGCAGCTGAAAAAATTTTTGTCATGCCGTACACGTTTCGCCTATGTTTTTGAAAGTTGTCTGCAGTGACATACATGTATCGTAATGGCGTAAACGCATGCAGTTGAAAGTACACGATACTAGAAGCAAAAAAGTCTCAGTAAACATAGGGAGCCGGCCGCGGTGGCCGTGCGGTTCTAGGCGCTCCAGTCCGGAGCCGCGCTGCTGCTACGGTCGCAGGTTCGAATCCTGCCTCGGGCATGGGTGTGTGTGATGTCCTTAGGTTGGTTAGATTTAAGTAGTTCTAAGTTCTAGGGGACTGATGACCACAGCAGTTGAGTCCCATAGTGCTCAGAGCCATTTGAACCATTTTAAACAAAGGGTCGAAAATGCATACGAGCAACTTTGAAACAAATCTCTTCTACTGCAAGCTCTTTGCTTACATACGTATCTTAAAAGTTACGGGCATTTGTTCATTAGAAGAGTTATGTTTCAAAGCAGCGAAGATGAAAAAGTGCTCATAGCTCCTAACGTATACATTTTAGAGCACAAGTTTACTGGCCATTTATTTCTTGTTTTGGTCCGTTCAGCCACTTCCCAAAATATAGAAAGCAAAGATCTTGCAGTAGGAGAGATTTGTTTCACGGTATCTAAGGTGAAAAATTGCTCGTAGCTCATATGGTTTGCATATTAGACCCTATGTTTACTGATACTTTTTTGGTTCTAGTATCGAGTACTTTCAACTGTATGCGTTTACGCCATTAATTATGATACACCCTGTACATATACTGACGAGCCGAAGAAACTGGTACACCTGCCTTCCGTGTAGGGAACCCGCGAGCTCGGAAAAGTGCCGCAACACGATGTGGCACGAACTCGACTAATGTCTGAAGTAGTGCTGGAGGGAACTGACATAAATCCTGCAGGGCTGTCCATAAATCCTAAAGACTACGAGGGGGTGGCCACCGGAAGAGTTTAAATTTAAAAAAAGGCTCTGAGCACTATGGGACTTAACATCTGAGGTCATCATTCCCCTAGAACTTAGAACCACTTAAACCTAACCAACCTAAGGATTTCACACACATCCATGCCTGAGGCAGGATTCGAACCTGCGACCGTAGCAGCAGCGCGGTTCCAGACTGAAGCTCCTAGAACCGCTCGGCCACAACCACCGGCGTTTAAACTCAAAAAAGTGTTCCTGGAGCCACTCAGTAGCAATTCTGGATCTGTGGGGTGTCCCATTGTCCTGCTGGAATTGCCCGAGAGCGTCGAGATATACAACGGGCAGGAATGGATGCAGGTGATCAGACAGGATGCTTACGTACGTGTCACCTATCAGAGTCGTATCTAGACGTATCGGGGGTCCCATATCACTCCAAATGCACGCGCTCTACATCACTGTAGAGCCTCCACCTTGTTGAACAGTCCCCTGCTGACATGCAGGGTCCATTGATTCAAGAGGGTTGTCTCCATACCCGTACATGTCCATCCACTCGATATACCGAGCGAGGTGGCGCAGTGGTTAGCACACTGGACTCGCATTCGGGAGGACGACGGTTCAATCCCGTCTCCGGCCATCCTGAATTAGGTTTTCCGTGATTTCCCTAAATCGCTTCAGGCAAATGCCGGGATGGTTCCTTTGAAAGGGCACGGCTGATTTCCTTCCCCATCCTTCCCTCACCCGAGCTTGCGCTCCGTCTCTAATGACCTCGTTGTCGACGGGACGTTAAACACTAATCTCCTCCTCCTCCTCCATCCACTCGATACAATTTCAAACATGACTCGTCCGACCAGGCAACATGTTTCCAGTCATCAACAGTCCAATGTCGATTCTGGCGGACCCAGGCGAGGCGTAAAGCTTTGGGTAGTGCTCAAGGGTTCAAGAGTGGGCCATCAGCTCCGAAAGCCCCTTACCGATGACGTTTTGTTGAATGGTTCGTATGCTGATTCTTGTTGATGGCCCAGCATTGAAATCTGCATCAATTTGCGTAAGGGTTGCACTTCTGTCACACTGAACGATTCTTTTCAGTCGTCGTTGATCCCGTTCTTGTAGGATCTTTTTTCGGCCACAGCGATGTCGGAGATTTGACGATTTACTGGATTCTTGATATCCACGGTACATCGTGAAATGGTCGTACGGGAAAATCACCACTACATCGTTACCTCAGAGATGCTCTGTCCCATCGCTCGTGCGCCGACTATAATACCACGTTCAAACTCACTTAAAACTTGACAACCTGCCCGTGTAGCAGCAGTAATCAATCTAACAACTGCGCCAGACACTTGTTGTCTTATATAGGCGTTGCCGACAGCAGCACAGTATTCTGCCTCTTTACTTATCTCTGTATTTGAATACGCATGCCTGTACGGTTTCTTTGGCGCTTCAGAGTATACTTTTTTTGCTTTACCAACTACAAGCTGTACTTAAGGGTTAGAAGTATTTCTGTCACTTTGTCACTTTCTGTAACGTAATAATGGTTTCTGTTTTTAATGCTGCTATTCTTGGGTCCTTGCTTTGCTGGGTTTAAAGGTTTTCTTCTGCTATCGAATTCATATTAACGCAGCACTGACGATATTTACACATTTTTTCTTCATGTTCTGCTTCGAATGTTGTTATCTGCTACTGAATGTTGATGCCAGCTGCTGAATGTGTGTGTGTGTGTGTGTGTGTGTGTGTATCGCGCGCGCGTGTGTTATATTCCGGTATTTGAAGTGTTCTGCGAATGTGGAGTCGTCTGTTTCATACTTGCATCACCTGATCCGTTCTTTGTAAAGTGTTATAAAAGTCTAGTGTCATTCCTATGTACACTGCATCACAAATGCGGCATTAAAATTTGTACCCTCCTGCTCCCTGGAATTTGTCGATCTTGGCTGTTGGTTGACTGAATTTGTTTGGAGTTAAGTCCATAGTCATTCACGGCCAGTGACAATGTGAATAAAATCATTTTGGGGGTTCATTATTAACATTAAAAGAACTACACCACTGTCGTTTCGACCCTTTTTTGAGCGCCATCTTCAGGGCCATTAACTGCTAAGAGCTAAAGTCTAACAGTAAACCGCCTTGAAGACGGTCGAAACGTCAGTGATACAAACCTGTGAGATAGGTTTGTGGAGCATTACATACTACATGAAGGCCCCGTTTATGCAATATGTTTGGCACACAGTGTGTTCGTTTGTGTGTGTGTGTGTGTGTGTGTTTGTGTGTGTGCGTGTGTGTGTGCGCGCGCGTCTGTGTGTGTGTGTGTGTGTGTGTGTGTGGCTGAGCACTGTGCGACTTAACTCCTGAGGTCATCAGTCGCCTAGAACTTAGAACTAATGAAACCTAACTAACCTAAGAACATCACACACATCCATGCCCTAGGCAGGATTCGAACCTGCGACCGTAGCGGTAGCTCGGTTCCAGACCGTAGCGCCTAGAACCGCACGGCCACTCCGGCCGGCTGTGTGTGTGTGTGTGTGTGTGTGTGTGTGTGTCAGTGCACAAGTCATAGTGAAATCATATTCGTTGTTTCACTATGGTGTTCACATTTCTTTCTAAAAACTGAGAATTCTTGCTCGTTGCAGTTGCAGTCGTTGATTGAAAACAAAGAATCTCGGCAACACGTCAAGCCCATCTTGGGCCTGCATGGGGCTCACGTGCATCATAGCTGATTGCAACACGGTACTTAGAAAATATGGTCTCATTACGAAGACACTTCAAGCGCTCGTGTGTACCCGTGCATTGTTACACTTTCTCTCACTCTCTTCCCGCTTTCACTGTTGTGCAATCCAAATTTGACTACAGCGCCATACAAGCTGTACTAGGCTCATTGAGAAAGTACTGTCTCCTTTGTATCCGTTTCTATAAAGAATAAATAAAAATACCTATTTTGAGGCTTTGTTTAAATATACTCGTACACCTCTTAGAGGTCGACTGTATTACTAAGAAATATGACGCAGAGATTATGCTAATGGATTAGTATTCGGTGTTAAAGGTGCTCAATTCTCTCTCCACTATTCCTGATGTAGATTTTGCTTTCTTAACGTGAGCCATTTTAGCCGTATTTTGAGGAGATTATTTAAATCAAAGTGTTTTCTTCTCTACACTAGTCCAATTGATCATATTTTTCACTTTAATGAACTTGATAACACTAGGTACTTACAGTTTTACCTTCACTCCCTCCTTACTACACTACTGCCATCGCAGTCGCGTGTTACAAAGTGACTGACAATGAATTCCATTCCCAACAATTATCTCTGAAAGAACTGTTCCTTCGAAGAATTCAAAAATATTGTTATATATGAACCCTTGAATGTTATTAATGATGTGAGTGCTGTTTGCAATCGAAGTTGTTCTCCACAGGAGAGAGAGATTAATGCAAGGAATGAGGGAAAATTTGGCTTAACGTCCCATCGACGAGAAGGTCATTAGGGGCGGAACACAAGCTAGGACCGGAGAAAGACGGGGAACGAAATATGCGGTACAAACTTGAAAAGAACCATCCTGAAATGTGCTTAAATGGTTTGAGTGATTCACGAGTCACTTTATTCTGCTTGGGCGGACGTGATTTGAACCTCCGTCAACCAGAATTCGTTGCCAATGCCTTATCACTGTGTGGTCTCGCTCACTATGATCAGGGAGTTAACGGAATCCGCGGTGGTAGCACAAATGGAACTAATGACTTCGGGCACACAGCGTGTCCATAGCATTGACGACTTGACAGCAGTGTGTGATTTGTTCCATGCGCACCCCTTTGGTGAGGAAAAGGATAATTATTACAACCCAGATTTTCTGAAAAGTTTGTGAAACTTGTATATCATAATTTTCAGCCGAGTCGCCATGCAGCCCACGACTGGTATCACCCGAATTTTACGTCCTTCGCAGTTAAGTTAAAGCATTGATAGTTGAAACAGCTGAAAGCTAATCTTTGGTGATATCTGTTTGAGGATAAGGAGACACTATGTGCCAGCGGCCTGCTTCCTCAGCTGATGAAAACAGAACTGAAGAATGGTAATTATTTGTCAGTATTAGGCGTTCTACGGTTAAAGTATTACGTTTGCGTAAAGTTACTCTAACTTTTCTCTGAAATGAAACTAGAATCAATATTAAAGAAACAAGAAGTGGAAGAGAAACTCGTCATTTTCTTCACTTAAGTGCAGTAGTCTCAATGATAAAGGTTGAGACGTGCAACACCCCAATTTATGTTGAACTGTAATTACCACTATACATATTATCTCCACCAATAGCACTGCACCGAGTACGGTTGCCTGACAAACAGGACGTTTATAATAAATTCTGTGTTGAAATACAAGTAATTACTGATAAAATGCTCTCGGTGCAGCAGCCACGCAAAATTTAAACTTGTCACTAAGACATTCGAGGGTCATTATGATAATTCTGATAGGAATTTCTAGTGAATATGCTTTCATGTTGACCACGTATGGAAGTTTGGGTCTGGCCGTGAGGCGTGGTCGCATAGCCTAGCGATAAGCGAGAAATTCGGGTTCGAGTCTCGGTCCGGCACAAATTTTCATTGTCTTCATTCCGTTATACAGCTGATGGTTGTCCACCGTGTCAACTGTGAATACATATCACTGTATTCGTCGCCCACACAATAAGCGAAAAATTAAAGATGGTAACATTATTTAAACATACAAAATCTAGAGCGGATTAATCAGATAAACAGTAAAAAAAACAAGCTTAATAGAGTAGTGTTAATGTGGGTTGCACTTCTGATAGATTACTAAATCCAAAAGACGAAAACACACATTATAACGACTTATTACAGAAATGAAGTTTTGGTGTTTCCCTTTCGTTTTGTAATACAAAAAAATACAAAAGTGGAAGTAGCTTGTTATATAAATACTATAATCTAGGTAAGTTACCTCAACTCCTTGTGACTGTAGGAAAAGTATTAGCTCAGAATAATACGGAGTCCTTATATCGTCAGTGGTCGTGGATGGCACGTATATGCAATGGATGAATCTGTGTCTGAAGGTCGGGGAAACGCAAAAAGATCTGCAATACATGCCGGTGGATTCGTTGTATAGTGTTGTTTGGATGGGTGAGTGAGATTAATTGTCCATAGTGGGTACGTATACCCGGTCGGTCTGCCTTTCTGGCTGTTTTCACGGCTTCCATCATGAGCAATGCTTCCGTATATTTGAAAAACGCAGTGTAGAACACGCAAAACTGTAGATTCTAATAATCAATGGCTCTGGATTCAGGCTGACTTGGTCGCAAAAGTAGAAGTCAGTCATCAGGCAAGGAATGACGCGCTTCGAAATTCGTCCATCATGTATCTCAAATGGATCTAAGCACTATGGGACTTAACACCTGAGGCCATCAGTCCCCTAGACTTTGAACTACTTAAACCTAACTAACCTAACGACATCACACACATCCATGCCTGCGGCAGGATTCGAACCGTCGACCGCAGCAGCAGCTCGATTCCGGACTGAAGCGCCTAGAACCGCTCAGCTACAGCGGCCGGCCATTATGTATCTACAAAAGATAGAAAACAAAGTATTTTATAATAGTATTGGGTATTTATAATAATGATCGCCTCCCTCTAGTACGACTTTATGTTACATTTATTTCGTTCTCTCTTCGTGACTGTCATGATCCACTATTCCAAGGAAGCAACGTCGTAGAATCAGAGACAGAACTGTTCTGGAAGGTTATGGTTGACTAAAGCTTTAATTTTGATCTCGCATGAAGATATTACAAGAAGCCTAGAAGAACTTTCTACTAGGATAGGCCCGTAAGTTCTCTGGAACGAAATATTAGATTCATGTCAATACACAAGTAGTTACTTTTACGTAACTGTACACGATCGCAGACACAGAGTTATTACGAAGCTCCCAACGTGCTTCCATAGACCAACGTTATTGTGTAGGGTCAGAAAGGAATTCGTTTAGATGTAGAAGTATCTCCATCCACGCGGTTTACAGTTTATTGGAGTCAAACCACGACAGTGGTGTATGTTTTCGATTACTCGTATCGTAGATATGTTGGATGGCACATTCCTGTACCTCAGTCTGAAGATTATGATTGAAACACGTATGGAACATAGCAGCGATGGCGAGGCATTGTAGCATCTGTGACCAGAGAGTATGCGCTTGACCGCGCGAGTGTTGCGAGCGGTTCTCAGTCTGTCAGTCAGTCGTTGCGAGTCTGTAGCTCTGTCTAGTTGCGTGCAGTACTCTGTCAGTAGTCGTCGCGAGCAGTAGCTCTGTTCAGTGGCGTGCAGTACGCTAGTAGTCGTCATGCAGAGCGGTCGGTCAGTGGTAGCAGCCCAGTGGGGTTGCGTGATGTGGTCTGGCGGCAACACTGGTCAAGATGCTGAATGAGGTATACTGTTAATTAAGATAATCATCAGATAATGTAAAGTTTAATTATTGTAACTAATTTTCAACAAGTGCCCCCAATAATAACTTTGATTTCAAAAGCAATTTTACATAAAATTTTCATTTAATTGAAGTAACTATTTCGTTCCACTTCCCCTAAACAAAAGTTTCAGTTTTCAATTAGATTACAAAAAAAGAAAAAAAAAGGGAATATTATTATTTGCAATGCAGTTCCTCCAAGCGGTGCGCAACAACAAGAGCAGAAATTTGACTAGATGTTGCAATGAGGTAAGAATTTAATTTTGATTTTTGCACAGGGCCAAAGACCGATATTTCGGTTTAATTGAATCATTATTATCACTGAGATTGTTTTATCACTGAATGGACTTTAATTTTTATGAAGAACTTATATTTGAGTCAGATCGCGATTCTCACTTTTATTGTCATTAAATTTAATTGCAGGGAGGTTACGTTTGGCTCCCATTTCTATTAAGTATTGTCATTACATTCTTATAAAATTTTTGTGGGGAGGTTACATGATTAATGGCCGAAATAAGTTATAAAATGAGACAAGTTTATGGCAAAAGTAGTATAGCGCCTATCGCTACTTACGAACGTCACCGATGGTCTGGGTAAAGGTATGGTCTTGCCGCTGTGGAAATAGGATCACATCAAAACCGAGTCCAGCACTTGGGCCATAAACAGGACAGCCGTTGGAATCGACTCCGGCTCGAAGTAGTGGATCCATTGGACGACAGTAGTCGTGCCACGGCCTCGTCATTCGGCTAGAGATGGCAGAGACCTGGCACTTTCACTGTTTTGAGTATATCTGGATTCAGACTGTCTGACTCTGTTCGACACTCTGCGTCACTACTGCTCCAATACGCAGCTACCACCTACACAAGGCCCTCTATATTCGAACCCATCTTCGCCCATCTGATCGAGGTCTGTTCTACAGTCATCAGGTCGTTAATCACCACCACAAAAAAATTTGTCACCTCCAAGAGATAGTTCCCTGGTCGCCATTTCACACCATTAATGGTGTACAACTCTTACAAACGTGACCAGGTAAGAGGTCATTGTAGTAAAGTGGTATGTACAGCAATCGAGTGCATGAAATCGGCTCAGTAACAGCGCTCGACGTTGAGAATTGCCAACATGGCAGAAATAAACTATAGAGTTTCGTCTTGCCCATGACCACTCCCTGACCTCATTAGCGCGACTTGCTGCTGTATTAACATAGACAATCCAATACATCTAAAAGGAATAGTGTGACAAAGGCAGTCATGTAAAACAATACAAGAAGATTGATCGTTCAGAGATCGTAACAGAGTACCAGGGATGAGTATCGCGTTTTATCGATGCCAGACGGTTCAGATCAATGCTGGTCTATCTCAGCGAATTTCCGAGTGAAAGTTGCGTAGAGAACGTTATACAATTAATGTTGCGAGTAGAGTACCTCCTAAAACGTCAGTGCTTAGAGCGCCACTTAATACTGCACGTCTCCAGTGAGGCAAACGACAGCGAAACTGTACAGTAACTGACTTGATGTGTGGACTCACGAGTTAATTGTATGTTTTCAAATAATTCAAGCTGTCGATTGTACCACCTGTCAAATACGTTATCCAAGCCGCTGACGTATGGAATGTGAATTTCAGAACTAAGACGCTTCTGTGGTGTTACGGAGGCGTCGGGGAGCACTAATTCAGGTTAACATCAACTAGGATTTTTTATTTTTCAGCTTCCACTTTTACATCTTTACGGTGAGTATGCCGTGGACGCTGCTCCCATCCAACATGACAACAGCCACGATCACATTCCGCTTTTAACCTGTCCTTGCTTGCTCGTTGGCCAGGCAGGCGAGCGGCTTTTTTTCTGTTACGCAAGTATTACAGGACGACGCCCAATATTAAGTGTATTCATTCCGGGTGATTGTAAGCCAGAAAAGCACGGATTTTAATGGTCTTTTTTCCTCTTCGGCCTTATTTCTGGCTTGTTTATTTATTTCGATATTAACTGTTTTCTCTGGGACTCTAATACATCTTTTCTGTAGTAAATAGAACCATGTCCGAAGTAACTTATTGCCGTGCCTGTTTTATTACGAAGAATGATGCAATGTTCCTTCGAACATAATGTCTGAGCCGCGTGGTATAGAGCGCCATGCCACGGTTTGCGCAACTCCCCTTGTCGGAGGTTCGAGTCCTCCCTCGGGCATATGTGTGTGTGTGTGTGTGTGTGTGTGTGTGTGTGTGTGTGTGTGTGTGTGTGTGTGTGTGTATTGTCCTTAGCGTAAGTTATAGTTAGGTTAGGTAGTGTGTAAGCCTAGGGACCGATGACCTCAGCAGTTTGCTCCCGTAAGAGCACAAATTTCCAATTTCCATGTCCGAACGAACAGGCTCTGTGGCGACCACAGCCATTATGAAATACATGAATTGTATAGGCAGTTGCTATTACGTACAACCATCAGCCGTACAACGGAGTGACGTCGACAAAGACTTGGGACGGACTGGGACCCGAACCCGGGTGTTCTGCCTCACCTTAATCATTCGGCTATCCGTGCACGACTCATGGCCAGATGCAAACTTCAGTAGGACGTCGTTCCTGGATCACAACCTGTACTCGTACACGTATTATTTAATTCCCGTAAAGGGGAGGACATTTTGATTGAAAGTCGCTGGCCTATATCGACGGATAAATACGGTACTGCAGCACCTGTGTTGTTAAAAAGTACGATGCAGCGTCCATTTCGCATAACGTATTCGTACACACATTATGTGTGTACCAATACAAGCTGTAACACAAGAACGATGACAACACACATGGTATCCACTATGTCTTTCTCGTCTTTCAAAATACTTTACTAGTGAGGAAAACAAGCCGCGCGGAGTGGCCGAACGGTCTTAGGCACCATTTCACGGACGGCGCGGCCCCTCTCGCCGGAGGTTCGACTCCTCCCTCGGGCATGGGTGTGTGTGTGTTGTTCATAGCACCGGGGACCGATGACTTCAGCAGTTTGGTCCCTTGGAAATTCACACGCATTTGAACATTTGAGGAAACCGCTGGTCAAATTTACAAACATGTCATAACGTACTCGAGGATCTCTATTTCTACTGCGAGGCACCCACCGATTTAATTGAAGCTGCTTCATGAATACACATATAGTTTTCCTCTGCCGGACTTGAATTCGGTTTTGTGTCTGATATACACTCCTGGAAATGGAAAAAAGAACACATTGACACCGGTGTGTCAGACCCACCATACTTGCTCCGGACACTGCGAGAGGGCTGTACAAGCAATGATCACACGCACGGCACAGCGGACACACCAGGAACCGCGGTGTTGGCCGTCGAATGGCGCTAGCTGCGCAGCATTTGTGCACCGCCGCCGTCAGTGTCAGCCAGTTTGCCGTGGCATACGGAGCTCCATCGCAGTCTTTAACACTGGTAGTATGCCGCGACAGCGTGGACGTGAACCGTATGTGCAGTTGACGGACTTTGAGCGAGGGCGTATAGTGGGAATGCGGGAGGCCGGGTGGACGTACCGCCGAATTGCTCAACACGTGGGGCGTGAGGTCTCCACAGTACATCGATGTTGTCGTCAGTGGTCGGCGGAAGGTGCACGTGCCCGTCGACCTGGGACCGGACCGCAGCGACGCACGGATGCACGCCAAGACCGTAGGATCCTACGCAGTGCCGTTGGGGACCGCACCGCCACTTCCCAGCAAATTAGGGACACTGTTGCTCCTGGGGTATCGGCGAGGACCATTCGCAACCGTCTCCATGAAGCTGGGCTACGGTCCCTCACACCGTTAGGCCGTCTTCCGCTCATGCCCCAACATCGTGCAGCCCGCCTCCAGTGGTGTCGCGACAGGCGTGAATGGAGGGACGAATGGAGACGTGTCGTCTTCAGCGATGAGAGTCGCTTCTGCCTTGGTGCCAATGATGGTCGTATGCGTGTTTGGCGCCGTGCAGGTGAGCGCCACAATCAGGACTGCATACGACCGAGGCACACAGGGCCAACACCCGGCATCATGGTGTGGGGAGCGATCTCCTACACTGGCCGTACACCACTGGTGATCGTCGAGGGGACACTGAATAGTGCACGGTACATCCAAACCGTCATCGAACCCATCGTTCTACCATTCCTAGACCGGCAAGGGAACTTGCTGTTCCAACAGGACAATGCACGTCCGCATGTATCCCGTGCCAACCAACGTGCTCTAGAAGGTGTAAGTCAACTACCCTGGCCTGCAAGATCTCCGGATCTGTCCCCCATTGAGCATGTTTGGGACTGGATGAAGCGTCGTCTCACGCGGTCTGCACGTCCAGCACGAACGCTGGTCCAACTGAGGCGCCAGGTGGAAATGGCATGGCAAGCCGTTCCACAGGACTACATCCAGCATCTCTACGATCGTCTCCATGGGAGAATAGCAGCCTGCATTGCTGCGAAAGGTGGATATACACTGTACTAGTGCTGACATTGTGCATGCTCTGTTGCCTGTGTCTATGTGCCTGTGGTTCTGTCAGTGTGATCATGTGATGTATCTGACCCCAGGAATGTGTCAATAAAGTTTCCCCTTCCTGGGACAATGAATTCACGGTGTTCTTATTTCAATTTCCAGGAGTGTATATTGACCAATTGTTAATTTCACCTCAGTCTCCTTTAGTTTGTTAATTCTTTTGATCACATCCGTCATGATAAATTAGCTGCAGTGCTACTACCCACGGAAACATACATTTAATTGGCTAAAGCCATGGGATAGTGATATGTACTTATACAGATGGCGGTAGTATAACGTACATATGATACAAAAGGTCGGTGTATTGGCAGTATGTCATTCATACTCAGATGATCCTTGTGAAAAGGTATCCGACGTGATTATGGCCGGACGACTGCCATTAACAGACTGAACGCGGGATGGTAATTGGATCTAGACGCGTAGGACATTTTCCTTCCGAGATCGTTAGGGAATTCCATATTCCGAAATCCACATTGTCGAGCATGTGCCGAGAATACAAGATTTCAGGTGTTACCTCTCAACGCGGACAACACTGTGGTAGTTGATGGTTGCAGAGACAGCGTCGCTGTTATAATAGTCTGCGGAAAGCAGTTCTTAGACGTTGGCGGTTGACTGGACCGTGTTTACGGCTGGAGTTCATCCCATCAGTGCCGGTTAATATGCGAAGATGGTGTATTGAATCACCGAAACTTGTAGCTATGTAATAAATAACATCGGAAAGACGACTGCAGGTGTTCCATTTTATTACAGGTTCGGTTACTTGTAGACAGCTTGTAGCGATTCATGAACTTCATGTTCCAAAACAGCGACGGAATTTTGTATGGATGACAATGCGCCATGCAACTGGTTTGAAGAAAGCTCGGGACCATTCGAGCGAATGATTTGGCACACCAGATTGCCCAACATGAATCTTGTCAAACATTTATGTGACATAACAGAGAGATTAGACGTTAGCTCGTGCAAAAAATCCTGCACCGGAAATACTTCCGCAATTGTGAACGGCTGTAGAGGCACCATGGTTCGATATTTCTGCAGGGGACTTCCGACGACCTGTTGAATCCATGCCACGTCGAGTCGCTGCATTATGCCGGATAAAAGGAGGCTAACACGGCATTATACAGGGTGATTCAAAAATAATACCACAACTTTAGGAATTTAAAACTCTGCAACGACAAAAGGCAGAGCTAAGCACTATCTGTCGGCGAATTAAGGGAGCTATAAAGTCTCATTTAGTTGTACATTTGTTCGCTTGAGGCGCTGTTGACTAGGCGTCAGCGTCAGTTGATGCTAAGATGGCGACCGCTCAACAGAAAGCTTTTTGTGTTATTGAGTACGGCAGAAGTGAATCGACGACAGTTGTTCAGCGTGCACTTCGAACGAAGTATGGTGTTAAACCTCCTGATAGGTGGTGTATTAAACGTTGGTATAAACAGTTTACAGAGAATGGGTGTTTGTGCAAAGGGAAAAGTTCTGGACGGCCGAGAACGAGTGATCAAAATGTAGCACGCATGCAGCAAGCATTTGTTCGCAGCCCAGGAAAATCGACTCGCAGAGCTAGCAGAGAGCTGCAAATTCCACAATCAACTGTATGGAGAGTCCTACGAAAAAGGTTAGTTATGAAACCTTATAGTCTGAAATTGGTTCAGGCGATGGATCGGCCGCCAGGCAGCCCGTGACAGAGCACTTCGTCACTGGCCTCCAAGAAGCCCTGATCTTACCCCCTGCGATTTTTTCTTATGGGGGTATGTTAAGGATATGGTGTTTCGGCCACCTCTCCCAGCCACCATTGATGATTTGAAACGAGAAATAACAGCAGCTATCCAAACTGTTACGCCTGATATGCTACAGAGAGTGTGGAACGAGTTGGAGTATCGGGTTGATATTCCTCGAGTGTCTGGAGGGGGCCATATTGAACATCTCTGAACTTGTTTTTGAGTGAAAAAAAAAACCTTTTTAAATACTCTTTGTAATGATGTATAACAGAAGGTTATATTATGTTTCTTTCATTAAATACACATTTTTAAAGTTGTGGTATTCTTTTTGAATCACCCTGTACATAGGGAGAAACGATCATCACAATGCCGACTGCTGTAGCCGAGCGGTTCTAGGCGCTTCAGTCCGGAACCGCGCTGCTGCTACGGTCGCAGGTTCGAATCCTGCCTCGGGCATGGATGTGTGTGATGTCCTTAGGTTAGTTAGGTTTAAGTAGTTCTAAGTCTAGGGGACTGATGACTTCAGATGTTAAGTCCGATAGTGCTCAGAGCTATTTGAACCATTTTTTTTTTGTCATCATAATAAAATATGAGAAATCAGAGACCTCGCGGAAAGATCATTTTTTCCGCTCCCTTTTCGACGTTGGAGTAATAGACAATTACTATGAAGATGTCCGCCCCTGGTAGCTGAGTGGTCAGCGCGACGGAATCTCATACCTAACGGCCCATGTTCGATTCCTGGCTGGGTCGGAGATTTTCTGCGCTCAGGGACCAGTGTTGTCCTTCTCATCATCATTTGATGCCCATCGATAGGCAAGTCGCAGAAGTGGCGTCAACTGGAAAGACTTGCACCAGGCGAACGGTCTACCCGACGGGAGGCCCTAGGCAAACGGCATTTACCTTTACTGTGTTGATGTTTCGGTGACGCCTCTGCCAGGCACTTAAGTGCCACTTGCAGCGTATCCAAGTAGATGTAGATGTAGCATCTCAATGAATAACTGGCTAGCCACACTGGATTGATAACGCAATTTGTTGACTGGTGCAACAGGCTGAACGAGTCCCTTGGAAGCTTGCCAGGCTTGCGGAAATCCGAGTTGGATTGCTTTAACCACTGTGCCTCAGCACACATGCAAATTTATGTCTTCGTTGCGGCATGTTGAAGTGCTATGGTTTCGGCGGAGATGGGGGAAGGGAGGCTGGAAGGAGAATTTGTATACCTGTGGTTCACCGGGCTGCACATACAGGCTGGTCAGAAAATGTGTAAAATGCTTGTAGGGATGTTACAGGGCAGGTTGTACTGAGGCATAAATGTTAAGAAAAGAACTCGATACGGTGCTCCGTTTCCGAGTTATTTAGCACAGTTTTAGCCAATCGGGGCGTCGCGCGCTCACACTCAAGCGGCCTGCCAGGGGCGGTGTTGCCCAACGAGTGCTTTGTCTCGTTAGCTGAAACTTGAATTTACGGGCGCGACGAACTGATTGGGTAACTTCAATGGTAAATAACTCGGAAACGGCGCAACGTATCGAATTTTTTTCTTAACATTTATGCCTCAGTACAACCTGCCCTGTAATATCCCTACAAGCATTTTCTGACCACCCTGTATGTACCTGCTCTGGCGAACACTCGGGCAGATATCGCACCATGACAGGCTGTCATAACAACATTTCGGTATTCTGATGTCGGTAGTTAAACAGTTTGCCCTCGTGATTTTTCTGGTATTCGTTACACGCACACACTTACGTTGAGTCACTTCTGATGTACAGTGTAATCGCTGTAGTGGGACCGCACACGTTTCAAAGACGCACAGCTGGCAGCTGTGCGTCTCGACCTCGCAACCCTACGTCAGCACCTTGACACCGGAGTACTACTTGCTGGCCAGTGGACTCACCTTGCTCGCCATGCTGCCAGTGGAGTGTGCTGCTTGCAGACCTCTGCGTGGAGTGCAGGCGGCCGCGAGCGTCCGCTTATATAGTAGGGGGCCTGGCCAGCACATCCTGTGCCGCCCTGGCCTCGTGCCGCGCTCGGGCTTTCACTGAGGGACGTGCCACACATGGTTCATGCGACGGCGATGAGGAAGCCTGCCGCTTCCTAACAGCGCCGTGTGTGGACACGCGCTCCAGCCCGACAAGCTCACGTTTAACTCGAATCGAATCGCAAACAATCATTCCAAAGAGAAAACTTAATTCAATTCGCCGTCTACGCTCCACAAGCCGCCCTACAGAGCATGGCGAGGGGTACGTCTGGTACTGTGAGGTTATAATTAAAGAGCAGCTACTCGAGGAATTACAGTCAGGGGTCTTAATCATCTTATGGCAAGAAAAGTTGGTAGGTATTCCGATGCCTTAATGCGGAACAGATTTACTCTGGAAAAAAATTTCGAGGGGCATTCAATCAGTAATGCAACGTATCTTTTTTTCTGAAAGGAAGCTGGTTTTATTCAGGATTTCAACACACTCTTGCCTACAAAAGCCTATTTTGCAATATAGTATCCATTGAGTATGAACACCTGCCGCCGCGTTAGGGAGAGGGGCTGCATGTCCCCTTGGCACTACTCAACTCGTCGACGTCGGAGTCAACGTCTTGCTACACCAATAATCTCCCCATCATCCGCGTACTGCTTCGCAGAGTGTATCGTTCACTGGGCCAAAGAGATGTGGGAGTCGGAAGGCGCGAGATCCTGGCTATAGGGTGAATGACGAAGCACAGTCCACCGATGTTTTGTGAGCTCCCTTTTGGTGCGCAGCCTTGTGCGAGGCCTCACTTTTTCATAGAGAAAGAGAATTTCCTTTGCATTTTTGTGGCTACGAACATGCTGAAACCATTTCTTCATTTTCCAGGACTTACCACAATACGTTGGGGCGTTTGAAAAGTCCGTGCAAAGTCCGAGAGATGGCACCACCGGCGCGTGTCGAGGTCATGTTTAGTTAGTAGCATCTGTGGAAAGAACGCACATCAAGTTTCAGCCATATTGGTCTATGTCTTTGTGTTTGGCATTAGTGTGAATCGAGGAAGTTGAGTGATTGTCAAAAAATGGACGAAAAAGAATTTCGTGTGGTGATTAAATATTACTTTATGAAAGGCAAAACGCATCAGGAGAAGCTTCATTAACATTACGATGACTCAGCAGCTTCGAATAGAACAGTTTATAGGTGGTTTCAAAATTTTCGGAGTGGCCATATGGGCAAAAGTGATGCTGGACGTTCTGGATCCCCTGTGGAGACTACGACGCCAGAAATCATTGATAAAATCCATGATATGGTGATGGATGACAGAAGAGTTAAGGTGCGTGAAATTGCTAGTGCTGTGGGCATCTCGAATGAACGGATATATAATATTTTGCATTAACATTTGGACGTGAGAAAGCTGTCCGCAAGATTGGTTCCGTGATTTTACTCACGGATGACCAAAAACGGAATCGTGTCAAGTGCTGCAAGGATTGTTTGCTGCTGTTCAGGAAGAATCCGCAGGACTTTAAGCGTCATTTCGTCACTGTGGATAAAACATGGCTACATTACTACACTCCTGAGACCAAACAACAATCTAAACAATGGGTTACCAAGGAACAATCTGCACCAAAAAAGGCGAAGACCATTCCCTCGGCCGGAAAGGTTATGGCGACTGTCTTTTGGGATTCGCAAGAGGTAATCCACATCGACTACCTGGAAAAAGGTAAAACAGTTACAGGTGCATTTTATTCATCATTATTGGACCGTTGAAAACTGACCTGCAAGTAAAACGCCGGCGATTGGACGCAAATTTGTTCTTTTCCATCACGACAATGCACCAGCACACACCTCAGCAGTTGTGGTCGCAATATTAAGGGAAACAGGATTCCAAATCGTTTCACATCCCCCCCCCCCCCCCTATTCTCCTGACTTCACTCCCTCAGACTACTATTTGTTCCCAAATTTGAAGAAATGGCTGGCGGGACACAGATTCTATTCAAACGAGGAGGTGATTGCACCAACTAATACCTATTTTGCAGACTTGGACAATTCCTGTTATTTGGAAGGGATAAACAAATTAGAACAGCGTAGGACGAAGTTAAAAGTCTAAAAGGAGACTATGTAGAAGAAAAAAAGTTTTCCCCAAACACGTAAGTAGTTTTTATTTTTCCATGGACTTTTCGAACGCCCTTCGTAAGTAATGCAACATATCTTTTTCTGAAAGGAATCTGGTTTTGTTCAGGATTTCAACACACTCTTTTGCCTACAAAACGCTATATTTCAACATAATATCCGTTCAGTGCGAAGACCTGTCGCCGCGTTAGTGAGAGGGGCTGCATGTCCCCATGGAAGTACTCAATTCCTCGAAGTCAATGTCTTGCTAGATCAATGACCTCTTCGTCATCCACGTAGTGCTTCGAAGAGTGTATCCTTCACAGGGCCAAACAGAGGTGCGAGTCGAAAGGTGCCAGATCCGGGCTGTAGTCTGAATGACGAAGCACAGTCCATCGAACTTTTGTGAGCTCCTTTCGGGTGCGCAGCCTTGTGCGAGGCCTCGCTTTGTCATGGAGAAGGAGAATTTAGTTTGCATTTTTGTGGCTACGAACACGCTGAAGCCATTTCATCATTTGCCAGGAGGTAGCACAATACGAGGGGCGTTTGAAAAGTCCGTGCAAAGTCGGAGAGATGGCACCACCGGCGCGTATCGAGGTCATGTTTAGTTAATAGCATCTTTGGGAAGAACGCACACCAAGTTTCAGCCATATTGGTCTATTTCCTTTTGTTTGGCATTCGTCTGAATCAACGAAGTCGAGTGACTGTCAAAAAATGGACGAAGAAGAATTTCGCGTGGTGATTAAACATTACTTTATGAAAGGCAAAACGCCTCAGGAGACTAAAGAGAAGCTTCATAAACATTACAGTGACTCTGTACCTTCGATTAGAACAGTTTATAAGTGGTTTCAAAATTTTCAGAGTGGCGATATGTACACAAGTGATGCTGAACGTTCTGGACGCGATGTGGAGGCTACGACTCCAGAAATCATTGATAACATCCATGATATGGTGATGGATGACAGAAGAGTTAAGTCCGTGAGACTGCTAGTGCTGTGGGCATCTCGAATGAACGGGTACATAGTATTTTGCATAAACATTTGGACATGAGAAAGCTGTCCGCAAGATGTGTTCCGCCATTGCTCACGCTTGACCAAAAGCGGAATAGTGTGAAGTGTTGCATGGATTGTTTGCAGCTGTTCAGGAAGAATCCGCAGGACGTTAAGCGTCATTTCGTCACTGTGGATGAAACATGGCTACATTACTATACTCCTGAGACCAAAAAACAATCTAAACAATGGGTTACCAAGGAACAATCTGCACCAAAAAAGGCGAAGACCATTCCTTCGGCCGGAAAGGTTATGGCGATTGTCTTTTGGGATTCGTAGGGGACTACCTGGGAAAAGGTAAAACTATTACAGGTGCATATTATTCATCATTGTTGGACCGTTCGAAAACCGAGCTGCAAGTAAAACGCCGGCGATTGGGCCACAAAAAAGTCCTTTTAGATCACCTCACACCTCAGCAGTTGTGGTCGCAAAATTAATGGAAATAGGATTCAAACTCGTTTCACATCCCCCTTATTCTCCTGACTTGGTTCCCTCAGACTACTATTTGTTCCCCAATTTACACAAAAAGCTGGCGGGACATAGATTTTATTCAAACGGGGAGGTGATTGCAGCAACTAATAGCTATTTTGCAGACTTGGACAATTCTTATTATTCGGAAGGGATCAACAAATTGGAACAGCGTAGGACGAAGTGTTAAAGTCTAAGAGGAGACTATGTCGAAAAAAAAAAGTTTCCCCCAAAGGTTTGCTCAGGATTCCAACACACTCTTTTGCCTACAAAACCCTATTTTTCAACATAATATCCGTTGAGTACGAAGACCTGTCGCCGCGAAGGCCTGTATGTCCCCGTGGTACTACTCTATACGTAGACGTCGGAGTCAACGTCTTGCTACATCAATAATCTCCCCATCATCCACGTAGTGCTTCGTAGAGTGTATCCTTCACTGGGCCAAACAGAGATGGGAGCCCGAAGGTGCCAGATCCAGGCTGTAGGATGAATGACAAAGCACAGTCCACCGAAGTTTTGTGAGCTCCTTTCGTGTGCGCAGCACTGTGCGAGGCCTCGCTTTGTCATGGAGAAGGAGAATTTAGTTTGCATTTTTGAGGCTACGAACGCGCTGAAACCATTTCTGCGTTTTCCAGGACGTACCACAACATACTTCAAACTTGATCATTTCACCATGATGGAGGAAAATCCCTTAAGTCCGTAGTCATGACTTCTCGGGCTGAGGGTGCGACTTTGAACTTTTGCTTCAGAGAACAGGTGGTGTGGTGCTAAGATGGTGCGTTTCTGGAACCAGCTTCCATCGAGCCATTTTGATCTTTGAGTCGACTTCGATGATTATGTGTCTTCTTCACCTCTTTGGCGGGAGGGTTCAACGGTAGCGCGTGCGCTCTGCCAGAGACGGGTGCGGGTATTCGCGGTGTGGTGGGGAATGACGTCAGACTGTGTATGTATGTAGCACAGCCAGAGGCCGAGTTGGCATCACGAAGGAGCGTGGCCAGCAGCTACGACGTGTTTAATCGCGCAAGGCAGATCTATTGCCCATGGTGATAGCGTTTTCCTAGAGCTTGGAAGGAAAAGTTCCCTCGAGTGTGTTACAAGCTACACAGGCCGAATGAATTGGAGTCGTCGAGTTGCTCCTGTGGGTTGTGTACGTCATAACTGAATAGTCCAGTGTACAAAAACCATTTGGGACTGTTCCAGTTGTTTATCACTCAATTCGGTGTCGTGACTTGATACCTGGACAGCATTAAAGGAAGTTTAGCATCGCCCAACAAACAGACACGAAGTATGGCAAAATCCCTAGCTAGAAGTGCAACAAGTAGTGCGTAAGTCAGTGTCTGGCGTTCCAGACCACGCCGGGATATTTCTCCCATTCTCCTTTGTAGCTCATTATTGTAGTCTGGCGATTAAATGTGCGCCGAGATAACTGTGTGTCTTTTTAACTCTTAGGCCATTATTTTATTGGTGGTTTTAAGCAATTGATTCATTACATTTTAAGGGCCGCGACTGGCCAAGAATTTCACGGTGGTAGAGTGATATTTAAGCCCCCCCCCTCCCCCCTCCCTTGCATTTTTGTTGTTACTTTTTTGTGATTCCATCCTTCCGGTGAAGAGTTATGGTGTCGGAAGTTTAAATTGCCGTGTAAAGTTGAGTATATTTCTATTTTATTTTCTGTCCCGTGGAGCTCTTGTATTGGTTAAAATTCTTTGGTGTGCACGCATCTATCTGATTCATACGCAGAATAGAAGCGGCCTCATTACGGGGCTATTTGTCATATTGTTATGTTCTAGTAGCAACGGTTTTATGAATATTTTTCATTAATCAACTTGGATAACCAAACTTAAAAAAATTCTTTGGTGAAATTAATGCACCTCCTTAGTCGTGGAACTGGTTCTTGTTTTCACTAATAAAGCTTTTATGAATATTGTTTTATTTAGGGAAAGTTGGCTAGCGAAATGTTGCAAGATCTGTGTTTTGGACTTAATGTATTTCCTTTGCGGTTGGAAGTAATTAGAATTTTCATAGGAATCGTGTTGACATTAGTTTTATCTGTTGTTGTTGTTGCAGTCTTCTGTCCTGAGACTGGTTAGATGCAGCTCTCCGTGCTACCCTATCCTGTGCAAGCTTCTTCATTTCCCAGTACTTACTGCATCTTACATCCTTCTGAATCTGCTTAGTGTATTCACTCTTGGTCTCCCTCTCCGATTTTTACCCTCCATGCTGCCCTCCAACTTGTGATCCCTTCAGGCCTCAGAACATGTCCTACCAACCGGTCCCTTCTTCTTGTCAAGTTGTGCCACAAACTCCTCCCCAATTCTATTCAATACCTCCTCATTAGTTATGTGATCTACCCATCTAATCTTCAGCATTCTTCTGTAGCACCACATTTCGACAGCTTCTATTCTCTTTTTGGACAAACTATTTATCGTCCATGTTTCACTTCCATAGATGGCTACACTCCATACAAATACTTTCAGAAACGACTTCCTGACACTTAAATCGATACTCAATGTAAACAAATTTCTCTTCTTCAGAAACGCTTTCCTTGCAATTTGCCAGTCTACGTTTTATATCTACTCTACTTTGACCATCATCAGTTATTTTGCTCCCCAAATAGCAAAACTCGTTTACTACTTTAAGTGTCTCATTTCCTAATATAATTCGCTCAGCATTACCCGATTTAATTCGACTGCATTCCATTATCCCCGGTTTGCTTTTGTTGATGTTCATCTTATATCCTCCTTTCAAGACACTGTCCATTCCGTTCAACTGTTCTTCCAAGTCCTTTGCTGTCTCTGACAGAATTACAATGTCATCAGCAAACCTCAAAGTTTTTATTTCTTCTCCATGGATTTTCATACCTACTCCGAATTTTTCTTTTGTTTCCTTTACTGCTTGGTCAATATACAGATTGAATAACATCGGGGAGAGGCTACAACCCTGTCTCACTCCCTTCCCAACCACTGCTTCCCTTTGATGCCACTCGACTCTTATAACTGCCATCTGGTTTCTGTACAAATTGCAAATAGCCGTTCGCTCCCTGTATTTTACCCCTGCCACCTTCAGAATTTGAAAGAGAGCATTCCACTCAACTTTGTCAAAAGCGTTCTTTAAGTCTACAAATGCTAGAAACGTAGGTTTGTCTTTCCTTAATCTATTTTCTAAGATAAATCGTAGGGTCAGTATTGCCTCACGTGTTCTAACATTTCTGTGGAATCCAAACTGATCTTCCCCGAGGTCGGCTTCTACCAGTTTCTCCATTCGTCTGTAACGAATTCGTGTTAGTATTTTGCAGCCGTGGCTTATTAAACTGACAGTTCGGTAATTTTCACATCTGTCAACACCTGCTTTCTTTGGGATTGGAATTATTATATTCTTCTTGAAGTTTGAGGGTATTTCGCCTGTCTCATACATCTTGCTCACTAAATGGTAGAGTTTTGTTAGGCCTGGCTCTCCCAAGGATGTCATTAGTTCTAATGGGTTGTTGTCTACTCCCAGGGCCTTGTTTCGACTTATACCTTTCAGTGCTCTGTCAAACTCTTCACACAGTATCATATCTCCCATTTCATCTTCATCTACATTCCCTTACATTTCTATAATATTGTCCTCAACAACATCGCCCTTGTATACACCTTTTATATACTCTTTCCACCTTTCTGCGTTCCCTTCTTTGCTTAGAACTGGGTTTCCATCTGAGCTCTTGATATTCATACAAGTGGTTCTCTTTTCTCGAAAGGTCTCTTGAAATTTCCTTTAGGCAGTATCTATCTTACCCCTAGTGAGATAAGCCTCTATATCCTTACATTTGTCCTCTAGCCATCCCTGCTTAGCCATTTTGCACTATCTTTCGATCTCATTTTTGAGGCATTTCTATTCCTCTTTGCCTGCTTCATTTACTGCATTTTTATATTTTCTCCTTTCATCAGTTAAATTCAATATTTCTTCTGTTACCCAAGAATTTCTACTACTCCTCCTCTTTTTACCTACTTGATTCTCTGCTGCCTTCACCACTTCATCCCTCAAAGCTACCCATTTTTCTTCAACTGTATTTCTTTCCCCCATTCCTGTCATTTTTTCCCTTATGCTTTCCATGAAACTCTGTACAACCTCTGGTTTAGTCAGTTTATCCAGATCCCATTTCCTTAAATTCCCACCTTTTTGCAGTTTCTTCAGTTTTAATCTACAGGTCATAACCAATAGATTGTGGTCAGAGTCCACATCTGCCCCTGGAAATTTCTTACAATTTAAAACTGGTTCCTAAATCTCTGTCTTACCATTATATAATCTATCTGAAACCTGTCAGTATCTCCACGCTTCTTCCATGTATACAATCCTCTTTCGTTTCTTACCCCCAATCCATAGTCACCTAGTACGTTTCCTTCTCTCCCTTTTCCTACTGATGAATTCCAGTCACCCATGACTATTAAATTTTCGTCTCCCTTCACTATCTGAATAATTTCTTTTATTTCATCATACATTTCTTCAATTTCTTCGTCATCTGCTGAGCTAGTAGGCATATGAACTTGTACTACTGTGGTAGGCGTGGGTTTCGTATCTATCTTGGCCACAATAATGCGTTCACCATGCTGTTTGTAGTAGCTTACCCACATTCCTATTTTCCTATTCATTATTAAACCTATTCCTGCATTACCCCTATTTGATTTTGTGTTTACAACCCTGTAGTCACCTGACCAGAAGTCTTGTTCCTCCTGCCACCGAACTTCACTGATTCCCACTATATCTAATTTTAACCTATCCATTTCCCTTTTTAAATTTTCTAACCTACCTGCACGATTAAGGGATCTGACATTCCACGCTCCGATCCGTAGAACGCCAGTTTTCTTTCTCCTGATAACGACATCCTCTTGAGTAGTCCCCGCCCGGAGATCCGAATGGGGGACTATTTTACCTCCGGAATGTTTTACCCAAGAGGACGAAATCATCATTTAACCATACAGTAAAGCGGTCAGTGATATGGGTCTGTAATTCAGTGGGTTAGTTTTATTTCCTTTCTTGAATAATGATGTGACCTGTGCTACTTTCTAGTCTTTAGGACCATAGCGCCCACGTCCATCCTCTCCTGATACAAGATCACAGGTCGTTCGTGGCCTGTGAGCGCAGTGGACATCGTCGGAGTTATCGAAATCTCAGACGTTGTGGTGTCCTGCCCTCTTGGGGGATACTGTTCCCTTCGGCACATCGCTCCTTTCACCGCTCACCGATAGTGATGTGGGTGGCTTGATGTAATGTAGGGATAGGATAGTGATCTCTGTGGCTAAGATAACATTCTTTGGTGGAGAGCCCGTAAGTCTACGCTGAAGGCACGCCAACCTAACATGGCCTTGTTGTCCGCAGCAGGAGCAAGTTCGATTTTGGCCGTTGTACATGATGATGGTACTACACCCACCTACATTCGGGTGCGACGGGATATGTTTTGAGAGTTCGCCTGGCTTTGTACGTTTCGTATCTTTGCCAGCTTTCGCTATATGGCTGATCAACTTGCTATACGGTGGACACGCTGTCTTAACATCTTCCGACGCCTGAAAAGGAAGCTCAGATACTCGCACCAAGTCCCGCGTGGTCCACCGTGACGGCTCAGACATGACTGTCGGGGAGTTTGAGCTTAGGGGCGTCGGCGAACTTATTGACCACGTCAGTGCACGCGGTCGCAAATGACATCATTACGTAACGTTACTGGCCGTTGTGGTGTCACCGCCAGACACCACACTTGCTAGGTGGTAGCTTAAATCGGCCGCGGTCCATTTAGTACATGTCGGACCCGCGTGTCGCCACTGTGTGATCGCAGACCGAGCGCCACCACAAGGCAGGTCTCGAGATACGGACTAGCATTCGCCCCAGTTGCACGACGACTTTGCTAGCGACTACACTGACGAAGCCTTTCTCTCATTTGTCGAGAGACAGTTAGAATAGCCTTCAGCTAAGTCCATGGCTACGACCTAGCAAGGCGCCATTAGCCTTACATAGTTTGATAGTTATCGTATGAAATGTCTCAACAAGAAGAATGATGTATACAACAAGGATAAATAAAAGTTAAGTATTCGAGGAGCTGCATACTTTTCTTATTAGGTGTCACTACTTATCCTGTTCCAGAATTCACGCCCGTCTGCATTAGATAGCGTGCATTTCGGCCTCCTCTATCTACAAGGTGTTGGCACATTTGCCAACACATCATTGGCGATGAGGGAAACGTGTTCTTTCTAATTGCTTACATTTACTTGTGTCATGGCTTCGCCAGATGTACTGTCCGAATTTTATCGCTTGCAGAATCAGCAGACGCAGGCGTTATTGGATGCCCTTGGACAGCTCGTCCAGGGTCAACGTGCACTGCACAACGATGCGGCAGCCGCCGCTTCACCACTACCGCAGCCACAACTCGCAGTTGCACCGCAGTTTAGGCCCTACGACCCAGACGTGGAATCCTGGACGGAATGGTCAGGCCAGTTTGGATTCCATCTCGCCGCCTACAGAATTCAAGGTAATGAGCAGCAGCCGTTTTTGCTTTCGTGTGTAGGTGTGTGCACCTACCGTGTGATAGTGAAATTGTTTCCCCGACGCGACGTAGCAACTCTGTCCTATGAAGAAATTTTGTCTGCTTTAGATGCCTATTTCAAAGAAACAGTAAATGTCGTTGCAAAAAGGTATACGTTCTTTCGTACAAAACGTACGGCCGGTCAAACTAATAGGGAGTGGGTTGCAACTTTGCAAGGCCTTACAAGGGATTGTGCGTTTGAATGTGACTGTGGCCTTCCTTATTCAGATACTATGGTGCGTGATGCAATTGCACAGAACGTTTCTGATGTTTGAATACAGGAGCAAATTTTGAAACTAGTTAATCCCTCCCTTCAACAAGTGATAGACATATTGGATATACAAGACACACTTGACTTTCCTCAGGAATCTTTTGAAACTTCGCCAGCAGTGTGTAACATTACCCGGCCCGACGGGCGCGCTGCGCGGCCCGGTAAACTGCCCTCGCACTCGTCCAAGCAGCTGCCGCCACGCTCTACACCAGGTGTGCCGCGCCAGCACAAAAATGCAGTGAAATCATGCCCGTGGTGTGCAACTAGACATTCGCATGAACATTGCCCGTCACGCCAAGCTATTTGCTTTTTCTGTAATCAGAAAGGACATGTTCAAAGTGTTTGCCAGAAAAAGCTCAGATCAGACACTATTAATCATTCCAGGCCCTTTGCTTCGCGCCGGAATCGAACCAAGGACACTCAGGCTCATGGACCTTCGCCCATGGACATTCATGTAGTTACTTCCACTTCGTCCAGTGCCACTCTTTCTAACAGTGACTGTGTTCGTCCCACAAAAAGTGTGCGTCGACGTCGCCGAAAATCACGTCAATTAGCAAGTGATTCTGTACCTGTATCAGTTCAAATTGCACAAAACAGTCGCTCTTGTCGTCAGCAGGACAATAAACTTTTTGTAGATTTGGACTTTAATGGCAAGGTCATACCATTCCAGCTCGATACCGGAGCTGCAGTTTCATTGCTCAATCACGACACGTACAAACAACTGGGCAACCCTCCGTTGCGTGCCGCAAATGTTCAGTTAAAAAGTTATTCAGGACAGCAGATCCCTGTGTTAGGACAGTGCACTCTTCTTGCAACATACAAGGGACAAACAAAACTTGTGTCCTTTTACGTTCTTCGTTCTTCTTATGCAGTGAACTTGTTTGGTTTAGATTTATTTCAGTTGTTTAACATGTCTATAGTAAACCAGGTCCTATCAGTGAATCAGACTGTGCCTTCAGACAGTGTTTCTCGTATGTGTGAAGAATTTGCAGACATTTTTGCACCGGGCCTTGGTTGCGCTAAGAACTATGAAGCACACTTGGAATTGAAAGTAAACGCGCAACCGAAATTCTTCCGAGCGCGCAATGTTCCTCACGCATTGCGTGATGAGGTCGCAAGAACATTACACGATTTAGAATCACAAGGTGTAATTGAACGTGTGCAAGCTTCTCTCTGGGCCTCACCCTTAGTAATTTTGCCAAAACCTTCCGGAAAACTGAGACTTTGTGTGGACTTCAAGGCAACAGTGAATCCACAACTCGTGATTGCAACTTTTCCCTTACCCCGCCCGGAAGACCTGTTTGATAAACTGTGCCCAGGTAAATACTTTTCGAAGTTGGACCTAGCAGATGCGTACTTGAAAATCCCAGTGGACGCCGAATCCCAGCGCGTGTTGGTGGTTAACACGCATCTTGGTTTGTACCGATTCAAAAGACTGCCATTCGGGTGTGCATCCGCCCCTGCATTGTTTCAGCAATATTTACAAACTATTTGTGCGTCGTTCCCTACTGCTGCGAACTATCTGGACGATATTGTGATCTCCGGAAAGACGGCAGACGAGCATTTAGCACACCTACGAACATTATTTCAGATATTGCGCCAACATGGTCGTCGCTTGCGGAAGGACAAATGTGTGTTTTTTGCTCGTGACTTACCATATCTGGGACATGTCATAAATGCACAAGGCATACATCCCAGTCCAGAGCACCTCCGTGCCATACAGGATTTGCCTTCGCCACAGAATATGAAACAGCTACAGAGTGTGTTGGGTAAAATTAACTATTATCATCGCTTTCTGCGCAATGCCTCTTCCATTTCAGCTCCGCTTCATCGCTTACGCCGTAAGGGTGTTCCGTTCGTCTGGACGACGGAATGCGAACGCGCCTTTCGCCAGTTGAAATCGGCGTTGCTTTCAAATACTTGTCTTACGCCATTCGATCCCTAGAAACCCCTTTTGTTGATGGTAGATGCATCGGATTTCGGGATCGGTGCTGTGCTTGCGCACAAAGATGGGTCGCATGATCGCCCTATTGCCTTTGCGTCCAAATTGCTCTCGTCTGCGCAAAGAAATTATTCCCAGATAGAGAAAGAAGCTTTGGCTCTCGTCTTTGGTGTTACTAAGTTCCATGATTTCTTGTATGGTCGTCACTTTACCATCATCACAGACCACAAACCTTTGCCATCGCTTTTTCATCCGAACAACCCTGTACCTCCACGTACAGCGCAGAAATTCATTCGCTGGTCTATTTTCCTCTCGCAGTACCGCTAAGATATCTTGTATCGGTCCACTGCTAAGCACGGAAACGCCGATGCGTTGTCCCGTTTGCCTGTTGCTGAGGATAAAGCATTCGATTCTTCCGAACTTGCTTGCATGTTCATTGATGCGGAAACCGATGAAGTGGTCGAATCGTTTCCGATTGATTTTCGTCGTGTAGCTACAGCCACAGCTGCTGACCCTGTCCTTGCTAACGTTTTGCGTTTTGTTGCTACGCAATGGCCCTTGTCAAAGTCTCGGATCGAGGATCCGTTGGTTCGCCGATTTTTTGCCCACAAGGAGAGACTTTTTGTTCGACGTGGTGTTTTGCTGTTGCGTTCTGATTATGATCAGTCCAGAGTAGTGGTCCCACGTTCGTTACAGTCCTCTGTCTTACGGCTTCTTCACCAAGGACATTGGGGTATAGTGCAAACTAGACAACTTGCTCGTCAGCACTGTACTTGGTTCGGAATCGATGCTGCGATTACGAATATGTGTTGTTCTTGCATGGCGTGTGCCGAACAACAATCCGCACCGCCGCGGAAAGTCTTTGCATGGCCAAAAGCCACTTCCCCTTGGCAACGCTTGGACATCGATTTTGCTGGTCCATTCTGGAATGCTCGATGGTTGGTTCTGGTAGATGCCTTCAGTAATTTTCCATTTGTTGTCCGAATGTCTTCCACGACGTCATCTGCCACCATCCAAGTGTTGTCCGCTATTTTTTGCATTGAAGGTCTTCTGCAGACTATTGTTTCCGACAATGGCCCACAATTCATGTCCGCAGAATTTCAGTCATTCTGCCAGGCCAATGGTATTCACCATCTGACATCCGCGCCGTTTTCGCCTCAGTCAAACGGTGCCGCTGAACGATTGGTCCGGACTTTCAAGTCACAGATGTTGAAGTTGAAAGAATCGCATTCTCGGGAGGACGCGTTGTTGCTCTTTTTGTCATCGTATCGCTCTCAGCCCCGAGATGGTCGCTCGCCGGTTGAGTTGCTCCACGGTCGTCCTCATCGAACCTTGATGTCGTTGCTGCACCCGCCGCATCAGGTTCCTGTGCAGCGGCAGACTCCTGCTTTTGCTCCAGGCGACGTTGTATTCTATCGCAACTATCGAGGTTCACGGCGTTGGCTCGCAGGGCGCATTCTTCGCTGCCTCGGCCGCGCGATGTATTTGGTTTTGGGGGCCTCTGGTGAGGTGCGTCGGCATCTCAATCAGCTGCGCCTCTGTCGTCGCACGGGTTCTGCCGCTCCCCGTCTGCTTTCAGCGACGGTGCCGTCCGGTCAGCGCCCTGGGGACCCATCTACTGGCTCGCCTCATCCCCAGGTGTTACCGACGATGCCTTCCATTTTGCCCCATGGCGACGCGCCGCCGCCGCCGCCGCCGCCTCCGCCGCCGCCGCCGCCGCCGCCGCCTGTCCTCCAGCCGGCGCCGCCCGCAGTGGACGCTTCGCTGCAGCCGCCAAGCGCCTCCCTGGGTCACGCGTCGCCGATCGCTTCCTGTGACCAGCTGTCCTCCGCCGTGGAACTCTTGCCCGCTCCGGACCACATGATGTCATCGCGCGTCGGATACCCCGACGCAATGGAGGTCGACCCTTCGGCCCCTCCTGTCTCTTTACGGGCGCATACACCGCATGTTGACGTGCACCCTGGACTAGGTTTTCAGGCGTTTCCTAGCTCCCCTCTGACCGAATGGCCGGGTGCGGGTGGCACAGCCTCGCCTGTTGTTAGGCTCCGCACCTCATCGCATACGTGAACATGCGGTCCTCCCCACGGCGGGCGGAAGCCTTATCACAGGACCGTTCGCCGATTTGCGGGGGAGGAATGTGGTGTCACCGCCAGACACCACACTTGCTAGGTGGTAGCTTAAATCGGCCGCGGTCCATTTAGTACATGTCGGACCCGCGTGTCGCCACTGTGTGATCGCAGACCGAGCGCCACCACAAGGCAGGTCTCGAGATACGGACTAGCACTCGCCCCAGTTGTAGGACGACTTTGCTAGCGACTACACTGACGAAGCCTTTCTCTCATTTGTCGAGAGACAGTTAGAATAGCCTTCAGCTAAGTCCATGGCTACGACCTAGCAAGGCGCCATTAGCCTTACATAGTTTGATAGTTATCGTATGAAATGTCTCAACAAGAAGAACGATGTATACAACAAGGATAAATAAAAGTTAAGTATTCGAGGAGCTGCATACTTTTCTTATTAGCTTTCACTACTTATCCTGTTCCAGAATTCACGCCCGTCTGCGTTAGATAGCGTGCATTTCGGCCTCCTCTATCTAAAAGGTGTTGGCACATTTGCCAACACATCAGCCGTGACGGTAAAATGTATTCCCACAATGAGCGATGGTACTGCTCTACTACGTAAGCACTTGCTCGGACATGGTCCTATTGAAAAGCGATCTATACCGTGTCCTGCCCATAGGAATGTGCCGTAGCGCGCTGAACGTAAAACCAAAACTAACCCGAACGGAGAAAGTAAACACAAAATACCCGCACGCGTTCCTACTGTCGCGACACAGCAGACGTCCTCAACTCGACGCTGCTAAAAGCGGAGGTAAGCGTACTAGGCAGCGCGAATTTGCTTGCACATTACGAGGCCGATCATGACAATTTTTTGTCTAATATCGTCGAAACATGGGTTCATCAAATCGAAATGGAAACAAAACGGCAATCCATGCAGTGGAGCCTGGGATGTGGGTCTCAAGGACACACCGAAATCACAGGATTAATCCGTTGTGGTTGCCGCATATTGCTTTATTACAATCATAAAGCTTTTATCAGACCCCAATCATAACATTAATACAAAGGCGGTTGCCTTATAAAGCCACGTAACTTCAACAAATGACATAAATAAATTTCTTTAATGCCCATAAAACCTGAAAAATTGAATACGACTAAGTGAACTAACTCAGATAAATTTCATTACTTAGATAAAACTTTAGGAACCAGGTTTTAAATTGTAAGACCTTTCCAGGGACAGAGGTGGACTCTGACCACAATTAAATGGTTATGAACTTTAGATTAAAACTGAAGAAATTCCAAAAAGGTGGGAAATTGAGGAGATGGAACTTGGATAAAACGAATAAACCAGAGGTTGTACAGAGTTTCAGGTAGAGCATAAGGGTACAATTGACAGAAATGGGGGAAAGAAGTACAGTAGAAGAAGAATGGGTAGCTCTGAGGGAAGAAGTACTGAAGGCAGCAGAGGATAAAGTGGGTAAAAAGATTAGGGCTAGTAGAAATCCTTGGGTAACAGAAGAAATATTGAATTTAATTGATGAAAGGAGAAAATAAAAAAATGCAATAAATGAAGCAGGCAAAATGGAATACAAACGTCTCAAAAATGAGATCGAAAGGAAGTGCAAAATGACTAAGCAGGGATGGCTAGAGGACAAATGTAAGGATGTAGAGGCTTATCTCACCAGGGGTAAGATAGATACTGCCTGCAGGAAAATTAAAGAGACCTTTGGAGAAAAGAGAACCACCTGTATGAATATTAAGAGCTCAGACGGAAACCCAGTTCTAAACAAAGTGGGGAAAGCAGAAAGGTGGAAGGAGTATATAGAAGGTCTATACAAGGGCGATGTACTTGAGGACAATATTATGGAAATGGAAGAGGATGTAGATGAAGATGAAATGGGAGATATGATACTGCTTGAAGAGTTTGTCAGAGCACTGACAGACCTGAGTCGAAACAAAGCTGCAGGAGTAGACAACATCCCATTGGAGCTACTGACAGCCTTGGGAGAGCCAGTCCTGACAAAGCTCTACCATCTGGTGAGCAAGATATATGAGACAGGCGATATACCCTCAAACTTCAAGAAGAATATATTAATTCCAATCCCAAAGAAAGCAGGTGTTGACAGATGTTAAAATTACCGAACTATCAGTTTAATAAGTCGCGGCTGCAAAATACTAACGCGAATTCTTTACAGACGAATGGAAAAACTAGTAGAAGCCAACCTCGGGGAAGATCAGTTTGGATTCCGTAGAAATATCGGAACACGTGAGGCAATACTGACCCTACGACTTATCTTAGAAGAAAGATTAAGGAAAGGCAAAACTTCGTTTCTAGCATTTGTAGACTTAGAGAAAGTTTTTGACAATGTTGACTGGAATACTCTCTTTCAAATTCTGAACTTGGCAGGGGTAAAATACAGGGAGCGAAAGGTTATTTACAATTTGTACAGAATCCAGATGGCAGTTATAAGAGTCGAGGGACTTGGAAGGGAGCAGTGGTTGGAAAGGGAGTGAGACAGGGTTGTAGCCTCTCCCCGTTGTTATTCAATCTCTATATTCAGCAAGCAGTGAAGGAAACGAAAGAAAAATTTGGAGTACGTACTAAAATCCATGGAGAACAAATAAAAACTTTGAGGTTCGCCGATGACATTGTAATTATGGCAGAGTCAGCAAAGGATTTGGAAGAGCAGTTGAACGGAATGGACAGGGTCTTGAAAGGAGGATATAAGATGAACATCAACAAAAGTAAAAGAAGGATAATGGAACGTAGTCGAATTAAATCGGGTGATGCTGAGCGAATTAGATCAGGAAATGAGACACTTAAAGTAGTAAAGGAGTTTTGCTATTTGGGGAGCAAAATAACTGATGATGGTCGAAGTAGATAGGATATAAATTGTAGACTGGCAATGGCAAGGAAAGCATTTCTGAAGAAGAGAAATTTGTTAACATCGAGTATAGGTTTAAGTGTCAGGAAGTCATTTCTGAAAGTATTTGTATGGAGTGTAGCCATGTATGGAAGTGAAACATGGACGATAAATAGTTTGGACAAGAAGAGAATAGAAGCTGTCGAAATGTGGTGCTACAGAAGAATGCTGAAGATTAGATGGGTAGATCACATAGCTAATGAGGAAGTACTGAATAGGATTGGGGAGAAGATAAGTTTGTGGCACAACTTGACTAGAAGAAGGGATCGGCTGGTAGGACATGTTCTGAGGCATCAAGGAATCACCAGTTAAGTATTGGAGGGCAGCGTGGAGGGTAAAAATCGTAGATGGAGATCAAGAGATGACTACACTAAGCGGATTCAGAAGGATTTAGATTGCAGTAGGTACTGGGAGATGAAGAAGCTTGCACAGGATAGAGTAGCATGGAGAGCTGCATCAAACCAGTTTCAGGACTGAAGACCACAACAACAACAACATCACTACCTCAATTTGCAGTACGATTTTGGAGCATATGCTGTGCTCGAACATTAAGAATAATTTTTAAGAAAATGACTTATTGATACATAATCAACACGGATTCAGAAAAGTAATCGTTCTTGTGCAACACAACTATCTCTTTATTCCCAGGAAGTAATGAGTGCTGTCGACAAGGGATCTCAGATCGATTCCACATTCCTAGATTTCCAGAAGGCATCTGATGCCGTTCCTCACAAGCTACTATTAATCAAATTGCGTGCATATGATCATCTCAGTTGTGTCACTGGATCTGTGAATTCCTCTCAGAGAACTCGCAGTTCGTAGTGATGGACAGTAAATCATCGAGTAGAACTGAAGTGATATATGGCGTTCCGAAAGGTAGTGTCAAAGGCCCTCTGCTGTTCCTGATTTACATAAATGATCTAGGTGATAATCTGAGCATCCCCCTTAGATTGTTTGCAGATGACGCTGTAATTTACCGTCTAGTAAAATCATCAGACGATCAATTCCAATTAAGAAATGATCTGGAGAGAATTTCTGTATGGTGCCAAAAGTGGCAATTGGCACTAAACAAAGAAAAGTGCGAGGTCATTCACGTGGGTACTAAAAGAAATCCGATACATTTTGGGTATACGATAAATCGCACAAATCTAAGGGCTGTCAATTCGACTAAATACCTGGATTTACAACTACGAGCAACTTAAATTGCAAAGATCACATAGATAATATTGTGGGGAAGGCGGAACGAAGACTGCTCTTTGTTGGCAGAACACTAAGAAGATGCGACAAACCCAGTAAAGGGACAGTCCACATTACACTTATCCTTCCTCTGCTGGAATATAGCTGAGCGGTGTGGGATCCTTACGAGGTACAATTGACGGACATCGAAAAAGTGCAAAGAAGAGCAGCCCGTATCGTGTTATCGCGCAACAGGGGCGAGTGTGTCACTGATCACTGATATGATACGCGAGTTGGGTTAGCAGTCACCGAAACAAAGGCGGTTTTCTTTGCGGCGAAATCTATTTACGAAATTTCAATCACAAACTTTCTCTTCCGAATGCGAAAATATTTTATTGATACCCACCTAAGTAGGGAGAAATGATTATCATAATGAAATAAGATAAATCAGACTCAAACGGAAATATTTAGGTGTTCCTCTTTCCCACGCGCCATTCGAGAGTGGAATGGTAGAGAAGTAGTATGAAAATGGTTCGATGAACCCTCTGCCAGGCACTTAAGTGTGAATTGCAGAGTAACCATGTAGATATAGATGTGCCAGCATCGGCCTCCTTTACGGGTAATGAGGTACCAACGGAATGTCCACCCACCAATATGGGCATACATGTCCAATAATCACCTCGGCATCTCGAGAAGCCGGCCGAAGTGGCCGTGCGGTTCTAGGCGCTGCAGTCTGGAACCGCGAGACTGCTACTGTCGCAGGTTCGACCCTGCCTCGGGTACGGATGTGTGTGACGTCCTTAGATTAGTTCGGTTTAACTAGTTATAAGTTCTAGGGGACTAATGACCTCAGAAGTTGAGTCCCATAGTGCCCAGAGCCATTTGAACCATCTCGAGAAACTGCGGCGGGTCCCTTCCCGCGTCTGGCCAGGAAGAGGATGATGATTGCGATTTGGAAGACACGCCGAACGACGATACTAGACGACCGGTCCCCACCTTGGTCATGGTGCAGGTATCACATGACACCATAGCGGGACGCCCGCTTCGGACGGCCAGTAGGTCGATCGTACAGTGCCGACCAATAACACAGCAGCCCACAATGAAGAGCATGGAGAGTCACTGCTCAGACCAATACTGCCATTTGTTCAGTGGGCTGATGACGTTGAGGACTCCGATGATGTAGCGCTAGTGGAGGTGGAGGGCTGCGCCATTTCGTCTGCCACCTCTGACTGCCAGCCACGCTAAGCGGGTTGCAGGCCGTGGTGTTCAAGTATTTTCTCTCTGTCTGTTGTGACATCCAGCCCGCCGGCCTAGACAACAGACCTTCCACCTAACCATTATAGATGGTTCACCGGACATTGTTGATAACATTCATACTAGAGTATTGAGGAAAGATTCGAACCTGTTAAATAACTCTTGACCAGGAAAACTCAGTGCATAAAATTTGTACGAATATGGACTACAAGGGCCAGATATCTAAGCCGCCGCTGTGGCCGAGCGGTTCTAGGCGCTTCAGTCAGGAGCTGCGTTGCTGCTGCGGTTGCAGGTTCGAATCCTGCCTCGGACATGGATGTGTGTGATGTCCTTAGGTTAGTTAGGTTCTAGGGGACTGATGACACCAGAAGTTAAGACCCATAGTGCTCAGAGCCATTTGAACCATTTTTGAATTCCCTGGTATCTTTACGACATATTTTGAGAGGCTGACGATGATATACCTGAAGTCGTTCCTTCATCGGCTTCCTTGTCAAGTTTGCGTCCATCTTCTTATGATATATCGTAAGACCTTCCTGCGCCATTTACTGAACTGCGATATATCGTCTTAAGTAGGCTCTTCCAGGCGGTATGGAACAGGTTGTGATGTCATTTTTGGCCCTCGAGTTTTGACAGTTGCTGACAGTTGTCCAAGGAGCACGAATGTCCATGTGAGTGTGTTTTTGAGGGTACCAGACCTCATCTGTGATACGTTTTTTGTTGTTTTATTACTCATGTTGACCTCTCTCTTCAGAATAATCGTTACGGGACCAGTTAAAAGTTTGCTGTATTTTGTAACATGAAGGTTACACGATTGAAGCAGGTGAGCAGACACCCTCTCGTGTTGACTTGGGTCGTTTTGGTCAATTATGGTTTATGCAGGTCCGACTTAACAAATAGTTGTGGATTGACATGATATGTTTCGTACAGTTAGACCATTGGGGTATGAGTACTTTAGGTTTAGTGAGGTAGATGTTTCTGTCCATTCAGTTTTAGGGTACCCCAATGAAAGATGTAATTGTCACATCTATGCAATTTTCATCTGCATTTAAATATTGTAACGATGGTCTATCTAGAGGCTATTATTTTCTATTGACTTTTCCGCGATTACATGATTAAGAAGTGAGATATTATGGTATTATATGATGAAGTGTATATCATCCTGTACTTTGCTAATTTTGGACCCAATGTGGACTCTCATTTGATTTAACATTTCATGGTAATTACTTGAGTTTACCTCTTGGTTTTTGCTTTCCCCTGCCATCTATATGGGACAGTCAACGTCCGGTTTGGTTGAGCACTGTTCGATATTTAAAATCCATAGTGACGTATTTTAATAGTATATTTGTTATTTGCGCGACTTCCTAAAACGAGACTACTGCTAATTTTCTTCATTCCATAGATACTCCCCACAAAAATATGATGTTAGGAATTTTCTGCCCAAATAACTGATGTGGGTTCCATCTACCAAATAGTGTTCATACAAATAGAAACATAAAAACCTCGTGTTATCGTTGGAAAAGGTGTGCTTTTTCAAAAGTTAAAGTACGCAATATCCACTTTTCCGTTGTGGTATCCAAGGTCTTATCACGTAAGTGGACACACGCTTACTTTTTACTTTTCATTTTTTACTTTTAGTATTTTCATTTTTATTTTTTTCTTCTTACAGGCGTCATCCTAGACTGTTCTTTTGGTTCGTCCTTGTAGAATATTGTCTAATAACCACTGAGTACAGCTATGGTGTTTCAATAGGTGTAATGCCTTTTATAATGTATCGTTCATTTATGTCTGCTTACCATAAATAGGCCCATTGTTTATTTATAGTGTACTCTCTTTGCTTTACCTGATATGTGACCCTGTTACCTACTTTACATATGATCAGTCGGTCCCTTTACCCGTCTTTCACTTTTTGACAGAAACAGTAGAGTCTGCCACGTATAACCATACATTTTTGCAGACAATGGACATACTGGACTGATGGTTACATTACTGTAACACTTCTGTTTTATGAATACTTCCAATACGTTACTGAGGATTTCACAATATGCATGAAAAACTAATTAATTTCTGATAGTACACATTACTTTGTATCATGTAGATTTTAATTAAGACTGAGTTATTGTAATTGTATAAATTAATATGGAACACTTGCATCTTTTAGACAATACGCTCTGTATTTTAATATGTACATATTGCTCTCTTATAACCTCCACTGCATGTATTTTAATTACGTGAATTAATATCAACAGTAACATCTTTTAGACAATAAGCCCTGTATTTTAATACGTGGTTATTGCTCTGGTATAACATTCACTGTATAGGCCTGAAGATGACGTAGCGTATCGTCGAAATTGGTAGCCTAAAAATTAAACCTAAATAACGGCTATTGGTATTTTTTATTGGATGTTGACCAGCCGTAGTCCCATACTCCAGACGGAAGATGGAGTTACGTTCGCTGAATCTGAAAGTGCTGCATGGCTTATGGCCTTGGTAATACACAGCAAGTAACGGTCTCAGTGTTACATTTTATCGCCAACACAGGGACAGTCATCAGTTTACATGCAAAATTTCCACCAATGAAATAAATGCAAAGATACAACACGGTTGTGTCCAGGATTAATAACAGCAAACTAAGATGTACCAGTGATACATAAGGCACCAACAAGATAGGCCCAGATATCAGAGCGCGAGAAGTACTGACAGAAAAATTTTCCAGTTATGATCCTGACATTCGTGGAAATATGAGGGCAAAACTGCAAGCGTTCAGTTCCACAAAGCATGGATAGGCAGGGAGGTGCAAATCCACCGAAGGCCGTAGGAGGAAATCGTCGAGACAGAAACTTGACTGTCACTACCAGAAAAAGCGACAAGTGGATCTCGGCACAGACAGAAGGAACGGCCGAAAGGACGGTGGCGAGCGAATATCCACTAGTGTTCACCTTTCCGTAGTTCCCAATCGCATAAGCTCGTTTCTGAACCCGTGGTCATTATTACGGTTTAGCTTCTCCTGTCGCATATTTATGTCAGTTTTCGTTATTAATTATGACACGTCCTTTACAGGCGGTGGTGGACTCGTGATGAGACACAGCACGCCGCTTAGTCTCATACATAGTTGTTGTGGTCTTCAGTCCAGAGACTGGTTTGATGCAGCTCTCCATGCTACTCTATCCTGTGCAAGCTTCTTCATCTCCCAGCACCTACTGAAACCTATATCCTTCTGAATCTGCTTAGTGTATTCATCTCTTGGTCTCCCCCTACGATTTTTACCCTCCATACTGCCCTCCAATACTAAATTGGTGATCCCTTGATGTCTCCGAATATGCCCTACCAACCGATCCCTTCTTCTAGTCAAGTTGTGCCACAAATTTCTCTTCTCTCCAATTCTCTTCAATACCTCCTCATTAGTTATGTGATCTACCCATCCAATCTTCAGCACTCTTCTGTAGCACCACATTTCAAAGGCTTCTATTCTCTTCTTGTCTAAACTATTTATCGTCCACGTTTCACTTTCATACGCGGCAACACTCCAGACAAATACTTTCAGAAACGACTTTCTGACACTTAAATCTATACTCGATGTTAACAAATTTCTCTTCTTCAGAAACGCATTCCTTGCCATTGCCAGTCTACATTTTATATCCTCTCTATTTCGACAATCATCAGCTATTTTGCTCCCCAAATAGCAAAACTCATTACTACTTTGAACGTCTCATTTCCTAATCTAATTCCCGCAGCATCACCCGATTTAATTCGACTACATACCATTATCCTCGTTTTGCTATTGTTGATGTTCATCTTATATCCTCCTTTCAAGACACTGTCCATTCCGTTTAGCTGCTCTTCCAGGTCCTTTGCTGTCTCTGACAGAATTACAATGTCATCGGGGAAACTCAAAGTTTTTTATTTCTTCTCCATCGATTATAATTCCTACTCTGAATTTTTCTTTTGTTTCTTCACTTTTTGCTCAATATACAGATTGAATAACATCGGGGATAGGCTACAACCCTGTCTAATCCCTTCCCAACCACTGCTTTCCTTTCATGCTCCTCGACTCTTATAACTGCCATCTGGTTTCTGTACAAATTGTAAACAGGCTTTCGCTCCCTGTATTTTACCCCTGCCACCTTCAGAATACATTAGTTATAAGGTGATATTGTTATTTAATCTGTAATCAATTAACCCACCAACCTTCGCCCCACCCCTTCCCTCCTACTTCCCTTTCCTCACGAACTATGAACTTCGCCGCGGTGGTTTGTACGCTTCAACGATACGGATATCTTTAGTAGGACCGACAACAGCGGAAGTGTAGCTATGAACAGATCAAGCTACGGTTCCTGAAGGATGACAGCGGCTTCTCTTCAGTTGAAGGGACAACATCCTTGAAGTCTTATTTGTCCTTTCAGCGTTAGCCGACATGACGTTCGTACATTGGTTCTGCTGACGACTGCAAGTTAGGAAAACTACAGCAGTCGAAGAACATGCATTTCTACAATATGTTTGCGTGTCAGTTTTTGTTGTTAAAATATAGCGGAGATAAAATAATCCCTCATTCGGGATTTTCGCGGGGATTAGTGAGGAGGACTGTGTTATTAGAAAAGAAATCTAGCGTCCTATAAGACTGAAAGTTGCATGTTAAATCTGAAAAACAGAAAAAAATGGTTCTAAAACAATGAGTTGAAAGAAAGGCCCTTCAGAAACAGTAATAGGCAGCAAGTGAGTGAAATCGACGAAAGAAATGCATTAGAAAAGGAACTGGCAGCTTTGCGGTGATGAGATAATGAAGCAGAAGAGGAACAACTACGCAAAAAGACAAAACGCTGTAGAAATATCACGATAAAATACGAGATGTTAAATTTAATAGATAAAAGTAGAAATTTAGAAAATACAGCAACTGACGTTTGCAAAAGATATACAGACGTTTAAAATATTAGATTCATAGTAAATAAAAAAATACTGGAAAGCAGAATGGCTAGAAGAGAAATGAAAATTAATAGAAATGTGAAAGACAGTTAGAGGTATAGATGAATCGTTCAAAAAAAAAAATAAAGAAACTTCCGCAGAAATGAAAAGAGGCTGTATGATTATCTCTTGTCAGATGGCGAGCCAATACCAACGAAAGAAGGGATTCCGAAATCTAGAAAAATATCTATAAAACGAAGACACCTGGAGTGGACGGTGTTCCTTCAGAACTGAAGATCCTTGGGCGAAGCATCTGTGGCAAACCAATATTGATATCTATAATGTACGAGAGAGGCGAAATATAGTAAGACATCAAGACGTTTGTAATAACACCAGTAACAAAGAAGTTCATTGAAGTTAGGGACTGGTGTATTACCCAACCTTCAATTAAATAATTTATGGTTGCCGAATACTAACACGAACTAAGGTGAATTATTTACGGAAGGATGGAATGACTGGTAGAAGCAGATGTGGAGGTAGATGAGTTTGGATTTCAGAAAAATGTAGGAGCAACATACACGAACACGGCAACCCGTTTTAGCTCTACGCCGTGTTCGGTATTAGAAGATAGATCGACAAAAGGCATGCACACATTGGTAGCATTCGTAAGTCTGGAAAAAGCATTTCTTAATGTTGGCTTGAATATGCTACATAAAAATCTGAAGTTTCCACAAATAAAATACAGGAAGCGAAACGCTATGTACACCTTGTGTAGGAAAAAGACAGCAGTTATAGCGGTCAGGGAACATCAAAGGGAGACAATCGTTGAGAAGGGAACGCCACAGGTTGTTTACCTGTCTCTACAATGTCCGTGCTGAGCAAAAAATAAAGAAAGCAAAAAAGAAATTTGGAAAATAAATTACAGTTCAAGGACAGGGATTAAAGTCTTTAAATTTTGCCGATGCAAAAAATAGTATATAACATGAAAATCAACAGCAAAACAAGGGTGTTAGCGTATAGTGGAATTAAATTAGGCTGTGCTGAGGAAATTAGCTGAGGAAATGAGACACTAAAAATACTAGATGAGATTTGCTATTAAAGCAGCTAAATAACTGACTGTGGATCAAGTAAGGAGGAGGTAAAATGTAGACCAGTAGCCTAATAACAAGGAAATCGTTTCTGAAGAGGGAAATATTTTAACATTTAATATAAATATGAGGGTTAAGAACTTTGTTGATAAATACATTTGGTTTGCAGGCTTGTACAGAAGTTCACCCACGAGGAGTATAGAAGCTTTTGAAATCTGGTGCTACAGAAGAATACTGAATATTGGATGACTGTACCGAATAACTAATAAAGAAGTACTGAATCGAATTGGAGTGAAAAGAAATTTATTGTGCATTTGACAAAAAGGAACGCTCGACTGCTAGTATTTGATAATGGAGGAAGTGGGGGGACAGGGGTAAAAATTGTAAACAAAGACAAAACCCTGAATACGGATAAATCAAATGGTTGCAGAGCTGAAGAGGAGTCCATGTATAGACCAGCGTGGAGAGCTGTCAGACAGAACAGCAATAGTCACTTCATTTTATTCCTTAAGTTACGATACGCCACTTCTTACTGGAATGCCCTTTTTTCAACAAATGACATTCCAACTTGGGTTTGCCGTCTGATTTATCAGCCGTTTTAGCGAATGACGCGCGGGCTGTCAAACGCGTTTTATTTTTTATCCGCAGAAGCAATATGGCGAAATTTAATTTTTCAGTTTTGGATCCCCATTTTTGCATGGCGTTTTTTTAGCCCCTTTCCACGTGCCTGTTTTTAGCTTCTCCTATTCTGTCCATTGGGACTGACGTATAGTCGTTTCCCACCTCTTTGTGTTCGTGTTCTATTGTTCTCACTTGGGCGCGTATGACCCAAGTTGCTTTTTGCACCTCAAAACAAAACAAAACAAACAATCAAACAGGAAACAGTATTACAGTCCGAATCCATCTTACCGTAATTTATATCAAACAAACACGAAGAAGCATGACCATAGGACGAACTAGAAAGGAAATGATTTTACACATGAGTAGAGTGACAGAACAGTCACCATTCGCTGTGAATCAGTTGGGGCATATACATGAATAACTAGGTGAAAGGAGTGGAAAGGATACGGGACGGGAAGGAGATAGGAATTGAAATAATGACCTCGGACATGTCCGACACAAAAGACACCACTCACATGTATAATTCCATTGGGTCGACGACTGTTTAATGAAAAGTGCACATCCAGTATCCTAACTTCTACAGCAATCAGAAATGAGAGGGAAGTTGGGAGGCCGAGTGTGACGGAAAGGGTGTCTGGATGCCCGAGGTGGTTGGGGCAACTTTTCTAAAGAATCTGAGTATCTGGGATCGAGTCCCAGTCCAACACAAAGTTTCAGATATCGCCGTTACATTACTGCAATGCCCTGTGCGGCTGAAAGCCATTACTTCCTTACTCTGTCTTTCCCATCCCGTTGCCATCCAATTGCTTTCACCCCAGTTACTAATGAAAATGGTATTGCTCTGCGATGGATTCATTATTACGATAGATACGACTGAAACAAACACAAAATATGGCCAGAGGACAGAATAAAACGTAAATTATTTTGCTATTAGATGGATGCAATTTTATGAAAGATGTGACCTTTTAGATAGTAATACCAGCTTGTATTATCCAGTCATAATTATATGAAGTAGCGCCAGCATGCGACGCAGATGTACATGTTAAACGGCGTTCTCTCTGTATTCGTAATATAACATGTCATTATCTGCTTTATTATAAATACAGATGACACAAACAAAGTAATTATCATTCCCATTATCCTAAATACAAATGTATTGAATATTATTCACTTAATTGCCCGAAAAATAAAGTTATGAGCGTTGTATGTATAATATAAGTGTATGTTGAAGTGCTTGTAGTGGTTCAGTTACATATGTGGTAAGGCCAGACCACACATCTGAGATTTCAGATTTCCACTGTAGGATCATTTCTTTTTCATTTATGGATTTCACGTGGTTTTAATGGCGGTGAACGCTTCATTCCTTTGTCACAAATTCCATGTTTCACATAATTCGCATTTTTCACTAAAACGTTGGTTCCTATACTAGGTAATTCTGTTAACTTCTATGCGAAAGGGAGGAAAAGATCATACTATCGTTAAGACGATCTTAATTTTCAATGGACTATTGTGTTCAGGTGAACACTCTCCAAGACAATCCGACTTTGTACGATTGTAAGAAAGAAAAATATTTTAAATTGCAGCATTGTAAAAGCGTTCAGGTAGTGAATTTCGCTTATTATTGGCCAGTCTATGGATTATAAAGCGTCATTTACTTGAATATGGGCCTCTGCAATAAATTAAAACTAGTTCGTGAAATCACAGAAGAGAGATGCCTGGAGGAATATTATGAGATTAACTACGAGGCTAAAAATTCCTCATAGAAAAGTCCATTCAATTAGCCGTAGGAGAGGCAGATTCGTTTCTATGGCATACAAACATAAATATTAAGGACAATAGATCAGGAGAAGGAGGGTTGGAATGCGCTAATAACATCAGAATCGATATGACGGAGAAGAACCTCAAGTGCAATAATATTCATCACAGATCTTTCTTGATAAAGCTGTCACAGTATTAGTTAAGGTCAGGGATCTAAAATTATCATACTCGTATCGGGTGATAGGTTACGAATTCAATTCAGACGCTACAAACACTTCACCACCTCGCTCAGTGCAACTTACAGTGGGAAAGAAGGTACAAGAATACGGATTTACAAGAAGAGAGACGTAAAATCATTTAAATAACTTTTATTTCACCTTGAAAAATCAAACGTGTTCATAATTCTCATAAATATGGCTCCTCTGAAGAAAGTTTCACAGTCGCAGCTCCTGACCAGAGAATCGAAAACGCATAATCGATTAAAGGAGCATGCAGCAGTATGTAAGAAAAATAATTGGAGAACGTTTTACAGAAAGAATTAGCTATGAGAAAACACAATGCAAGATGAGAGAAACATTTGCTGATGATGGATCTAAAGCAAACGATTGAATCATTTCAGAACAGATCTATTCCGTGCTCCCATCTGTAATTGTGGACGAGGAATAATGCGATGGGTCTTCCGTATTTCGCTATAGAACTTCCGTTGATTCTTTATTTACGATTAGTTAAGCCAAGATTCTGTAACTCTATCCGCTAATACCGTGTTTATCTTCTCTTTGCGTGTTAAAGTGTCAATGACGTATGTTCAACTACTCTACCAAGTTCTTCGACCGACCTCGTTCTTCACTTTCAATGTTTTGATACATCTATGCTTCCACTAGCGTTCGCGACTGGCAACGCCTCCTATCACTTGTTCTTGCTTTGTCACCGCCTCTACTGTACCGGACAATGTCAGTTTCTGTCGGCTGCAATAACAGTAAGGCTATCGAAGTTTCATATTATTTTCGGCCAGCAACACGCGTCGTAATTCCTATATCCACGTGTTCCCCACAAAATACTGCGGCGCTCGAAAGACGCACTTTAAAGAGGCAGCTAGCCTTTCCTTGTTTTCTCGCCGAGGGACGTAAAACGCGTAGAAAAAAAATCTCAAATGAGAATATCAACCAGGCCCGCGCGGCCAGAATTTTTCCTTTCATGGATGCCGCGAGCTGCGTCCTTAGTCATTACGGAGTTACGTAAAACTCTTTATACGCTGCAGCAATTCCTTCTGTTAAGCAAAAGCCCTCTCCTAAATTTACTTAGCAGCAATGCCGAAAGAGAGCTCTTAACGTCCAGGAAGAAGTTTAATCCGTATTTATGTAACAACTAGCTCTGCCCTGCGGTGTTACCCGTGGTTTAACAGTTATTTATAAAAAAGATGCCTGAGTTCTCCTACCTCCTATTGGTCTATCTCCTGCTTCCCCCTCACTCTGCCCATCTCCTCTACTCCCTATCTCCGCCCCCCTCCCCCATCATCACCATCCAATCTTCATCTCCTCCACCCACTTTTATCTGTCCTCCTCATACTCCCCTTCTCGCTTTTCATCTCCTATTCCCTTCTCTCTGTCCCTCTCCTTCTCTTTCCTTTCTTTGTCCGTCTCCTCCTATTCTCCCTTCCTATCCATCTCGTCCTCACCCTTTTTCTGTCCATCTCTTGCTGCCCCTATCCCTGTCTACCTCTTTCTTCCTCCCCATATATATCCATCTCCTCCTCGCCCCCTCTCTGTCTGTCCGTCTTCTTCTTTCCCATTCTGTCTCCACGTTATCACTGTGACGCCAGTGGGAGGCTGGTTGGTCTTACCCCCATAATATTTCTTTGCAGATCGTAACTACGAGGTGCACCAATAAAGTAATAAGACTGATTTTCTTTGCAAAATGTGGCAACCCTGCAGTCTTGGGTAGGCACAATGGCTTTGACATTGGTCTATAAGCTGCTTCTACTCCAAGCGGTACATCGCTGCAACTGCCCAGTCGTGAGTTGTGCTGTAATACGTTAACATGTGTTTGTGTCTCTCGTCACGGAAATGGAACCACATAATATTGCGCAACGGTATACCATTTCTTTTTGCGTTAAATTGGGTGAAAACGTGACGACAACTTAAGGCAAGCTTCAGAAGGCTTTTGGAGAGGAGGTTATGTCAAGAGCTCAAGTTTTTTGTTGGCATAAAATGTTTAGTGATGACAGAACGAATGTTGAAGATGAAGACCGCAGAGGACGACCATCGACCTTCCGGACGGATGTCAACTTGGCCAGGGTACGTGAACTCGTACGATCTGATTGAAGATTATCCGTGAAAATGATTGTGGAAGACCTGAACATCAATCGAGTAACGTTTCGTCTAATAATAACTGAAGATCTTGGTATGAGAAAGATTTGTGCAAAAATGGTCCCCAAAAATCTCACTCCGCAACAGCGAGAAACACGGAAAAATGTGGCAGCCCATCTGTTAGAGCGAACGGAAATCAATCCAGAATTGTTGAGCCGTGTTATCACTGGTGATGAAAGTTGGTTTTTTCAATACCATTTAGAGACAAAACGGCAAAGTTTGTAATGGTGCTCAAAGGGATCAGCCAGACCAAAAAAGCTCGCATGTCAAAGTCAAAAGTTGCCCGATAAAGCGAACATATGCTGCGTGAGCAACATTATTTATCTGATTTCTAATCTACTTTGCAAATGGTGGTATTGTTAGAATCTGCACACACAAGGAACCTAATTCCAGTGAATTGCAGGCAGAGGGACAATGAACTCTGACGCCGATGAGTTTAATCGGCAATTTTAGGGGGGAAGGAAGGAGGGGGGGGGGGGCAGAATATCAATGGCATGCGATTCTGTGTTCCTCGAATCACTCAAATCACACTCTTGGCTATATGACACGGCGCATTATCTTGCTGAAAAATGCCACTTCCCTAGGGAAACATGATCATCCTGAAGGGGTGTACGTTGTCTGCAACCAGTGTACGTACTCCCTGGCCTTCACGGTGCCTTTCACGAGCTCCACTGGACCCATGGATGCCCACGTGGATGTTGCCGAGAGCATTATGCAGCCGCGGCCAGCTTGTGTCTGTCCCGGAGTACAGGTGTCAAGGAGCTGTTGCCCTGGAAGATGACGGATTCGCGCCCTCCCATTGTCATGATGAAGAATGTATCGGGATTTATCAGACCATGCAACTCTCTGCCACTGCGCCAACGTCCAATGCCCATGGTCACGTGCCCAATCCAGTAGTATTTGCCGATGTCGTGGTGTTAATATTGACACTTGCGTGGGTCGTCGGCTGCGGAGGCCCATTATTAGGAGTGTTCGGCGCACTGTGTGTTCAGACACACTTGTACTCCGCCCAGCGTTAAAGTCTGATATTATATCCGCCACAGTTCGGTACCTGTCCTGTTTCCCCAGGCTGCCCATCCTATGACGACCGACACCTGTAATGATGGGTAGCCGTCCAACCACGACTCCTGGGCGTGGTTTAACCTTGGTTGTTGAAGACATTCACCACAGCATTGCTCGAACATCCGACAAAGAGTGCAGTTTCCGAAATGCTCATGAAGAGTCTCCGGGCCATCACCATCTGCCGTCAGTCATACTCAGATAGATCGCGCGCCTTCCCCATTGAACACAAGGCAGCAACTCACTGATAATACGAGTACATGCAACGTGCGTGTGTATGCCTAGCAGTTATTCCTCGCCAGGTGACGCTGCTATACCCTGTACGGGTTTATATCAATAGTAGGTTGGAGGTCATAATGTTTTGGCTGATCAGAAGAGATTGAGTCTTCAGCTTTCCAATGGTATATACCATGTGATACCATCCATTAACAGAAACGAACAAACACTAAGAAGAAACAATGGCTGCTTTGCCTGTCTCACAGCCGGCAATGTAATAACGGTTTTGAAACCTGCGACAGGTTGTTAGTCGTCTGTATAAGCCAGTAGGTTAAATAGCCACCAACTTTACCGTTGGAACTGTTCCCCACTGGGCCTAGAGGTTACGAACTGGTTTATTTCGTATTTCTAGCAGGAGTTTCCCACAACAGCAGCAGAAGTCTCGACAGCGATGGCAGCCTGAGATGGCACTGTGTACAGCATTGACGGGAATTGAGATGTATTGTGGCAACCTTTTGATGTGCCCCAACAGCACCAGATCATTCAACTCGCCTACTTATAGCTAATTAGGGACATGCTGTTGCTTCGCTTTCCTCCACTCATGCTCCCACAAAGCAACATGCCCTCTGGTCGGTTTTCGCCTTCTTCTTATCATTATACCTCTGAATTGTACAGAAAATCGTATGAAGCTAGTATGTACTACCTGTCGTTAACGTCAGCAATAACGGTCTTTGTTCAAAATGTTCAAATGTGTGTGAAATCTTATGGGACTTAACTGCTAAGGTCATCAATCCCTAAGCTTACACACTACTTAACCTAAATTATCCTAAGGACAAACACAGACACCCATGCCCGAGGGGGGACTCGAACCTCCGCCGGGACCAGCCGCACAGTCCATGACTGCAGCGCCCTAGACCGCTCGGCTAATCCCTCGCGGCGATAATGGTCTTTCTTGATCTTAAATGGAACGTGATAAGGACTCATGATTTAATACACAAATGTGCTGTTTGAATGCATCTCTACCGCTCCAGAAATGATGCAATTCTTGTACGGTTTCAGGCTCATTCGTCTCTCCCTATCTCGGTTTATGATGCAAAAGCTACCAAGGCATCCATCATCGGGCCCTCAATGCCGTGTTCGACAACGCATCAGTTAATTTAAAAATAAAACCTATATTAACCAATATAGTAGATAGACAATTTCACGCTATAAACGAAGAAACAATCCAAATACTGAATGGCATCCGTTTGCCCTATAGCTAATAATCAGCTTTGGTTGACATGCCGGGAGCTTGACAGTCACAATATCCTGAGATGAAAAACGCTTCGTCTTATTATTTTACTTCTAAAGGGTAACACATGCAAATAACCAGTACCGTGATTAACGTCTAGACCATTTGATCAAAGCATTACGAAAGCAGCCTAGATTGCAAGAAAAGAGACAGTATTCTTCGTGTCAATGTCATTGTTCACAAAGCCCACTTTGCAGTGGGTAGAACGATTGATTTGAAATTCACATTGATGCGGGACCCCCTTGTTTAGGAGGTCTGTCATTCTTACCTAAAGTAGGTAAGCTTAAAACAAGCTTTCAAATGAATAATACCGATCAACTATAGCCATTGATCGGTATTTTACATACCTTCTACAATTTCACTTCAGTGCTCAGTTTTGAAGTACAGGGCAAAAGGAAATGGTCTCGAAGGGCACTACATCGAATAACATCTGCACCTATCTAAAATGTGACTCTGCTGCACTGACTACAAGAGAAAATTTCGCCTTGCTCCTGCAAACTTCTCACAGTTTAAGAGTCTAGAATATCTTTAACATTTTGTATCTCTTTCGTTTTCACCTTCCATTTTGTACTGTGGTTCAACCATATTTCGGTATTATAGTCTCTGTGTCATTAGCCGACATTAAATAAACGTCTTGGGTTCTCGTCTTCTGTAATACATAGTGACAATTCGATGGTTACATGCTAAGGTTATGCTGAGGTTATTTAAGAGGCAGTCAAATAAAACGAAGCAGATCGACAGAAAGTAAACAAACATTTGTTTATTTAAAAAATAATCATATAACTGTTATTACACTTACCATACTGTGAGACAACACGGTCACTGCCTTCATGGAAAAATGTTTGAGGTTGTCTGCGAAACGATGATTTTCCCATGGTGTGCACCTCTTCATCCGAAGCAAATCAACGTCCACGAATGCTTTATTTCAGGTCTCCAAAAAAAAAAAAAATAAATAAATAAAAAATAAAAAATAAAAATTATATATATATATATATATATATATATATATATATATATATATATATATATATAAAACGAATCTGGCGAGATAGCGACTGTATAAAAGCGTCCAAAGGTCTTCCCACTTTTGCGGCATAGTCGAAACAATCTGGGCGGTCATTATCGTGCAACAGAATGAGGTCGGCTGTCAACAATGCTGGGCGTGTGGGCGTGGGGCCTTTCATTCAAAGGAAAAGGTCATCATGACTTTCCCAGAGTTGGCGTGCCTGTGCTTCGACTTTGCTGCAAAAGTGTGACTGTGAAGCCCGTACATATTCTTCACACAGTCCCTCTCTTCCCATGGGATTTGCATATTTTTGGAGCCCTGAAGAAAGACATTCGTGGACATCGATTTGCTTCGGGTGAAGGGATGCATGCATGGGTGTAATCATGTTTCCGCAGGTGTTGACATATTTCCGTGGAGGTATCGACCGTTTCGTCTCACAGTGGGATAAACGTATTCACGGGTAACACGATTAACAAAGAGTGTAGTTACTTTTTTCCCATGTCTCGTTTTCATTCGTCTACCCCTGATAGATATTACAGACGTAGGCACGTTTGAGACAAATTTCACACTTCTGCGTGTCAGTGGGGAAAATGACAAGTTTCAAAACATCGTTCCTTTAATTCATTCGAGCAGTGTATATTATGTTACTGGCGCCTTCCTTGCCGGTGAGACGTTCCTTTGTAAATGGTAAACAGAAACTGCGTCCTGCCTTCAGCTCTCTTCTGTCTTCTTATCACGTATTTGTGTATGTTTTTTTTTCTTTTTCACTTCTTTCATTGGTGTTCACATGTAAACTTAATTCTTATGTTTTTATTCCGTTTCGTCCCCCTCTTTACGTTTTCTGTACCTTTCACTGGGATAAGTTGTCTCATTTCCTCAGTGTATTGTCTGCGACTCCTACTGTTAAAACCATATTCTAACTTATCTACTTTTTTTTCGATAAGTTATCATGAGACATCATCACTACTATAGCTCTTACTGTTATTATTACTCCATTATAAGCATAAAAGTTAAACTTGAATATAATTGCGTTCCATTACGAAAATTTTAATTTGGAAACTCTCAAGCTAATAAAGCTAATAAACTTGATGGAATCTGCGAGCGACCAACAGTTATGACGATATTGGTATTTAGGTAGTAAATATGATTTTCGGTGCACTACTTGTAGCTGTAAGTACAGACGATACGTGAATCTTTATGCTCCCTACAGTTCTCTTAAATCAATTGATGTGGACGTTTGGACGGTTCATTTAATAGCCCGTGGCTTACTTTTTTCCCCTAGTTTGTACTGTTTAGCTGGAATTCTGCCTGTAGTAACTATCAGGGGCAGGCGAATGAAAACGAGACATGGGAAAAAAGTAACTAAACTCTTTGTCATTTCAAAAGTAATCGTGTTACCCATGAATACATTCATCCCACTGTGAGACGAAACGGTCAGTACCTTCACGGAAAGACGTAAATTCCTGCGGAAACATGATTGTACCCATCCATGCATCCCTTCACCCGAAAAAAAATCGATGGCCGCGAATGTGCGTTTGTTGACGTAACAGAGGAGCAGGGCATTACTGGTGAAGCTCTATAATCGAAACAACAGCAATGCTGCAACTACACTTCGATAATATCTCCTGCTGAAAGGATTACGGTAGGGTCCTCTTTCTCCATCTGTTGTGCGCAGAATGATGAAGATGTTCGAATCAACTGGAGAACTGGCGTCGTTCCAGGAAGAGGCCGACGACCGGCTGCACCACAGGTGGCTGATGAAATCGCTGTTGCTGTGGCAGACAACGCTGCGCTCAATTCCCGATTGTCACATAGTGCGCACGCTGTGTCACGACAGTTGAACATCCCGTCGTCCACTGTATGGAAAGTGCATCGAACCATTCTAAGTGGTATCCGTACAAGATACTTATCGTAGAGCAGCTTGCACCACAGGACGCACAACGAGGTGTTGACTTCGCTCTCCACTTTCTCCCAAGGACTGAAATTGACAAGGGCTGGTCCTGGATCGTTCTATGGACAGACGAAGCTCATTTTTCTCTGACGGATGAGATTAACACACGGGCCTGCCGAGTGTTGGGATCTTCACCTCTGGTCACTGTGCATGAAGTTCCTCTGTATGGTGAACGTGCTACCGTATGGTGTGGCTCCACGGCTACGTTCATTATTCGACCATTCCCTTTTGAGCAGGTTGGCGCTCAAGGAGCAAAGACGTGCAGTATGACTGGCCAGTGTTACTGCGATATGCTTCGCCAGCATGTCCCACCCGCCCTGCAAGAGAGAGACACATTGAACTCAACAGTTTTCATACAAGATGGGGCCCCATCGCACATCGCTCGTGAAGTTCACCTGCTACTTCGAAACACATTTGGAAACGATCGAATTATCAGATGATGTTTCCAAATGCTTGGCCTGCGGAATCACCTGATGTCACTCCCTGTGATTTCTGGCCGTGAGGCTATCTCAAGGACAGGGTTTACCAGGGGAGCATTCGTACGTGTGCTGATCTGAATCGCAGCATATCAAAATAGTTAGCCAGCATACCTACGGACATTCTTCGTTCTGCTGTGCAGAATGCAATACTGCGTTTTCAGACTCTTCTAGACACTGATGGACGTCATACTGAGCCCTTTTGTAGCAGTAACGCTACCGGTATGTAATGGTATGATGAACCGTAGCAGCACATTAAAAGTGTTTCAGTTGAACTGATTCTCATGTCCATTATAATTATCCGGGCTGTTATGCCGTGGTCGGTTGATGAATTCTGAGGTGATTCCCAACGTTTCTCCGACTGCGGGAGACATCTTCAAGGTGGTCCGTAGCTTGATGGAAGGACCAACACACACACTGGCTTGCTACTGACTGCCGCTAAATTCCGTGTGAATTCATCAACCGACCACGGCATAACAGCCCGGATAATTATAATGGACATGAACTGATTCTGCATTATTTGTCTTCCCCATGTCTTTGACATTGATGCTACAAAGTTTGATACTTGTACAGTACTTAGTTTCCGTCTTATAACGTGTTAAATAGGGAAATTGTAATTGTAATCACCCGGTAAATTAAAGAAACAACGTCCACATGGCTTCAACTATTAATAATTAAGTACTTTAACTCAAGTACCCATGCTGGGTCAGATAATACAAACTACCACCTACTAAACAGGAATATTTGTATAAACAGACCGAACCACAAAGAAGGAACATACCTCGCCTTGCGAGGAACCCGAACATCCTCATGGCTTTAAGGATGGCGTAAATTTAGACCTAGCCTATGTTGACTACACACTACAGGTACCACTCATAATATTCATGAATTATCTACAGAGCACAAAGGCAATAGATAAAATAAGCAAAATAAGCGTGAAGCATAACAGAATTTACCAATGTAACTATCGGTAAATGCCTTTTTACCAGTACTGGAGTTAACTGAAGCATAAATCACATAGTGTATTTTTATGTATTTATGGCTTATTAAACCTGGTCAGACCTCTCTCACATCTCACCAGGGACGAAACATAGAAGAAAATGTTAAATAACAATCACAATAATAATAATTTGCATTATTAATAAAATAATAATTGACAACACTATAATAGTAAACGAATAATGTTGACACGATAATGGAGGAATAAAAAATTATATTAATTAGTTATTACATAACAAACCCAATAATAATTGTTGCATAGTTTTCAACTTGGGAAGGAAAACATAGGTGCAAAGAAGGTAGCTGCGAAGAAACCATGGGTAACAGAAGAAATACTTCAGTTGATTGATGAAAGGAGGAAGTACAAACATGTTCCGGGAAAATCAGGAATACAGAAATACAAGTCGCTGAGGAATGAAATAAATAGGAAGTGCAGGGAAACTAAGACGAAATGGCTGCAGAAAAAATGTGAAGACATCGAAAAAGATATGATTGACGGAAGGACAGACTCAGCATACAGGAAAGTCAGAACAACGTTTGGTGACATTAAAAGCAACGGTGGTAACATTAAGAGTGCAACGGGAATTCCACTGTTAAATGCAGAGGAGAGAGCAGATAAGTGGAAAGAACACATTGAAAGCCTCTATGAGGCTGAAGATTTGTCTGATGTGATAGAAGAAGAAACAGGAGTCTATTTAGAAGAGATAGGGGATCCAGTATTAGAATCGGAATTTAAAAGAGCTTTGGAGGACTTACGGTCAAATAAGGCAGAAGGGATAGATAACATTCCATCAGAATTTCTAAAATCATTGGGGGAAGTGGCAACAAAACGACTATTCACATTGGTGTGTAGAATATATGAGTCTGCGACATACCATCTGACTTTCGGAAAAGCATCATCCACACAATTCCGAAGTCGGCAAGAGCTGACAAGTGCGAGAATTATCGCACAATCAGCTTAACAGCTCATGCATCGAAGCTGCTTACAAGAATAATATGCAGAAGAACGGAAAAGAAAATTGAGAATGCGCTAGGTGACGATCAGTTTGGCTTTAGGAAAAGTAAAGGGACGAGAGAGGCAATTCTGACGTTACGGCTAATAATGGAAGCAAGGCTAAAGAAAAATCAGGACACTTTCATAGGATTTGTCGACCTGGAAAAAGCGTTCGACAATATAAAATGGTGCAAACTGTTCGAGATTCTGAAAAAAGTAGGGCTAAGCTATAGGGAGAGACGGGTCATATACAATATGTACAATAACCAATAGGGAATAATAAGAGTGGACGATCAAGAACGAAGAGCTCGTAATAAGAAGGGTGTAGGACGAGGCTGTAGCCTTTCGCCCCTACTCTTCAATCTGTACATCGAGGAAGCAATGATGGAAATAAAAGAAAGGTTCAGGAGTGGAATTAAAATACAAGATGAAAGGATATCGATGATACGATTCGCTGATGACATTGCTATCCTGAGTGAAAGTGAAGAAGAATTAAATGATCTGCTGAACGGAATGAACAGTCTAATGAGTACACAGTATGGTTTGAGAGTAAATCGGAGAAAGACGAAGGTAATGAGAAGTAGTAGAAATGAGAACAGTTAGAAACTTAACATCAGGATTGATGGTCACGAAGTCAATGAAGTTAAAGAATTCTGCTACGTAGGCAGTAAAATAACCAATGACGGACGGAGCAAGGAGGACATCAAAAGCAGACTCGCTATGGCAAAAAATGCTTTTCTGGCCAAGAGAAGTCTACTAATATCAAATAACGGCCTTAATTTGTGGAAGAAATTTCTGAGGATGTACGTCTGGAGTACAGCATTGTATGGTAGTGAAACATGGACTGTGGGAAAACCAGAACAGAAGAGAATCGAAGCATATGAGATGTGGTGCTATAGACGAATGTTGAAAATTAGGTGGACTGATAAGGTAAGGAATGAGGAGGTTCTACGCAGAATCGGAGAGGAAAGGAATATGTGGAAAACACTGATAAGGAGAAGGGACAGGATGATAGGACATCAGCTAAGACATGAGGGAATGACTTCCATGGTACTAGAGGGAGCTGTAGAGGGCAAAAACTGTAGAGGAAGACAGAGATTGGAATACGTCAAGCAAATAATTGAGGACGTAGGTTGCAAGTGCTACTCTGAGATGAAGAGGTTAGCACAGGAAAGGAATTCGTGGCGGACCGCATCAATCCAGTCAGTAGACTGATGACCAAAAAAAAAAAAGTTTTCAATAATAATAACAATAATGATATCAGCACTAATAACAATAATATTAATAGTAAAGTAATGGAGGCATTAAGAATGATACTGATTAGTTTAGCACTTTTGAAATCTTGTTTGGTATTAGAAGATGAGGAAGGGATAATAAAAGAGAAAAGGATTGAAATTAAAGTGAGAATGGCTGCTAGGAAAGAAGAGGATATCGGTAAGAACTCTGTTGACAAGGGAAAAATGACGAGGGAAGGAGGGTTGAAGAGACATTGCAGCAAGAAAAGATAGCTATTGAGAGTATGTTTAACATTGGCTTTCTTTTGAAGTTCAAACAATTTTGCTTTATATATGCAGACTGTTCCAAAATCGGATTCCAGATACAGAAAACGATTTAGGGAACATGACAGTATTGAGTAGTGGTACAGACAGGATTTTACTTTGTTGAGAACGAGTTATTTCTGCTGCGTAAGGGTTGAAGGTAGATAGGATGGAGTGCAGTGATTGAGAAGATGCAACAAACGCAAGGTATTATGACCTCTACGCTTATCAGCACGCAGCCATGATAATTGTTCATAGACAGTAGTGATAGGGTCGAAAGAGGGTACGTCACTAATACATCGCACACAAGCACTCATTGCTAGTTTAATCCGACGTGAGCTCTAGTACAAAAATGAAGGATGGTAGGTATTAGTGACTCTAAGAGCTTCTTTTACAGCTCTAACGGAAGTACTTAGAACTCCACAGTACAACTGGCAACTGCAGATAACTTGTCGAACACTCTACACGTGAAGATGCTCACCAACGAAGCCCATGTGGCTCAGCCATTCTACTTTGCCTGCAGCTTCCACAGATACCAAACAGCAGACGTAACATCAAGGCCGTGTGCCAACAGATTCGAGCGTCGTGTTTCTCAGGGATCTAACAAGGGGAGGCTATGACGGTGGGATCAAGTATTTATTTTAAACTTTGTACACCTTTCGTGGACCACTAAAATAACATGATGTACAAGTCGTAAAGTGCACTACTCTGGCAGTTCCGAGAAAATCTCAAGAGAACTTTCACGCGGCTATTGTGTAACTCGTGTACCTGTGCGAAGGTGACAGTTGCAAGGAGATTATGTGGTCAAGCGATTAGCATTCCAGCACTGCAAGCGGGTCGTAGCCCTCGACCATAGATACTAGTAGACTAGCCTTGCTGTGCAGGAGCTATAGGGCTGGTGTGGCTCCAACATAAACCACGTGACCGTTAGCAAAACGTGGCGGGATTTCAAATCAGCGGTCTGCCATCCTAAGTTTGTATCGCATTTTACCCACATTTTTCAATTGACTGCCAAACGCTTCCAACTTTTTTATTTGCGAAATATGATGTCAGAACTACATTTTACCCGGATTTGTTCACAGTACCATTTACAAAATCTAACAAATACATCGAACGCCCCTCTGGTGGGCAGCTGGATGAAATTACTATAAACTAACAATTAAAGTAAAAGTCTTTAAAATTCATTTAAACAGTAAGAGTGGGCTCGTGTCAAAACTTTAAACATTGGATTCGCCGCATTCTGAGCTCTAGTTATTTACAAAAGAAAATGGGATATGGGAATTGTGGTGTCACCGCCAGACACCACACTTGCTAGGTGGTAGCTTAAATCGGCCGCGGTCCATTTAGTACATGTCGGACCCGCGTGTCGCCACTGTGTGATCGCAGACCGAGCGCCACCACAAGGCAGGTCGCGAGATACGGAAAAGCACTCGCCCCAGTTGTACGACGACATTGCTAGCGACAATACCGACAAAGCCTTCCTCTCATTTGCCGAGAGACAGTTAGAATAGCCTTCTGCTAAGTCCATGGCTACGACCTAGCAAGGCGCCAATTGTAACAGTGCATGTATCTTACGAGTCTCATTTGTATAGTCAAGAGAGATGTATCACAAGGAGATTAAAAGTTAAGTATAAAGCAGCTACGTACTTTTCTTGCTACCATTCAATAGTTATCCTGTTCCAGACTTGACGCCAGTCGGCGAGTGTGTACGCGTGCCTTTCGGCTCCCTTCCCAGTGTGGCGTAGCAAGCTTGTTACGCCACAACAGGAATTCTGTAGGTGCCAAAATTGTCGACTTTAGGAGCAGGTCCATTTTAGAGTATCAATTTTAGGTGCACTTCAGAGGTTCAGTTCCTACTATTTTTACAAAAGTTTAAACTATCAGTTAAAAAAAAATGATATTATAGATGAAAGGTGAGACTTAGAAGTTTCAGAAAATAATTTTGGAGACTACATGTATTTAATAGTATTAGAAGGTAGAAAAAATTCTCTTCATGTGTCGAGTATAGGTGCACTTACCTTATTATAATCTCACTTGTATATACAAAAAGGCGCGTATGTGCAGATGGCTTAAAGTTTTTCCGTTTCAGGGCCTGTATCCAAAGCTGCCTCCGGTTTGCATCCTTAGGGAACCTATGAGTAAGAACGAGAAACAGTTATACTTACTTCTGTAACAGAATTATCACAGATACTTTCCAAAATTTAATATGAGCCTGACTTTACAGGCATCGCTTTCAACACTGTAGTTTACGTGAGAATTCTATTTCAAGCGTAAAAAACATATAGAAGTTACTTCAGCAGATTTCAATAAACGCATCTGCACTATCATAGAAACACACGTGAAATGTAATGCCATTTTCCCCGACAAAACGCTGAGTACAGCCATAAGCACAACACGAAACAACCATGTTTTGCCAACATTCACGTGACTTTAGCCAAGAGATGTTGGAGCCACGAAAATGACGTCAGGGCCAGTCTATTATATTTATGGTCGAAGGTCGTAGCCGAGACGGCGGTTAGAATATGTGTACCGCTTACATGAAATACACGTTTTTTTCATTACTGGTCACATTATTTGATTTATATAACATTTGAGAGGTAATATAATGAAAAAAAAACCACGTGCATTTTAATAAAGTAGTATCGACCTTCACATGTCATTTGACTATGTACTATTTGTAATTAAATTTTCAACGACAAGGGACGGACTTGGAAAACCCAAGTCTAACCTCGATAAATAATGATTCGAACGACGTTCTCCACAATAAGTGGTAGAAAGGTACTCATGTATCATACCACAAGAGTGATGTACAACTGCTCTTCGGAAGTGGTCTCGACATCACACGTTGCAGGACGGTATTTGTCATACAGACATGGGAAACATAAACTGAAACTTCAGGCCAATACACATGTTTTCTCTTTCATTGTCAAATTTCGTGAGAATTTCATGTGGAATCGATAGCCAGGACGCCACAGTGTAGGTACAAGTTCTTAGGTTGACACTACGACACGGACACCGACGACAGCGCCCCATAGCCGGCACTGTGCAGCTCTACGAGCCACTACAGTTTTTGCCTGTGTTAGCTTTGATACATCCGGCTTCAAACCTATGTGCTCATCTTTACCAAAAGTTACGTATAAATCACTGACTGATATTCTGTATTAAATGTACTTTTACGTTATAAGCAGTACCTAGCTTTGCACCTCAGCTGCTCCTACTCACGTCCTACATTCGGCTTACCCTTCACTTTACCAAGCAGACCCACGCCGTCCAGGCGGGATACAAAATTTCAAGCACCAACCAATAAATTCTTTTAGATGCTCTACAATGTGGTGCATTTTTCATCGTCGTTTCTACCGTGGATTTTCTCTCCTGGGTCTTTGAAATCAGGGAGTTTCGAGTGGGACATCATGTATTATCCTCTCAAATCTCAGAAAAATTAAATAAAATGATCAGAGATGAAAAAATAGATTAATAAAGTTTGAGCGTGAGTCGAACCGTTGCAACATAAATGGTCGTCTTAGGAAACTCGAACGACAATCACTTGACCATCATGAACTCCTCCGTCCGGCACCTACGCAGATATGCAGGGTGGTCCATTGATCGTGACCGGACAAAATATCTCAAGAAATAAGCGTCAAACGAAAAAACTACAAAGAACGAAACTCGTCTAGCTTGAAGGGGGAAACCAGATGGCGCTATGGTTGGCCCGCTAGATGGCGCTGCCATAGGTCAAACGGATATCAACTACGTTTTTTTAAATAGGAACCCCCATTTTTATTACATATTCGTGTAGTACGTAAAGAAATACGAATGTTTTAGTTGAACCACTTTTTTCGCTTTGTGGTAGATGCGTCACAATTTTAGACGAAAAGTTGGTAACAGGTAGGTGTTTTAAAATTAAAATACAGAACGTAGGTAAGTTTGAACATTTTTTTTCGGTTGTTCCAGTGTGATACATGTACCTTTGTGAACTTATCATTTCTGAGAACGCATGCTATTACAGCGTGATTACCTGTAAATGCCACTTTAATGCAATAAATGCTCAAAATGACATCCGTCAACCTCAATGCATTTGGCAATACTTGTAACGACATTCCTCTCTACAGCTAGTATTCGCCTTCCGTAATGTTCGCATATGAATTGACAATGCGCTGACGTATGTTGTCAGGCGTTGTCGGTGGATCACAATAGCAAATATCCTTCAATTTTCCCCACTGAAAGAAATCCGGGAACGTCAGATCCGGTGAATGTGCGCGCGTCGATGACCAATCCACCTGTTATGAAATATGCTATTCAATACCGCTTCAACCGCACGCGACCGAGCGAGGTGGCGCAGTGGTTAGACACTGGACTCGCATTCGGGAGGACGACGGTTCAATCCCGCGTCCGGCCATCCTGATTTAGGTTTTCCATGATTTCCCTAAATCGCTCCAGGCAAATGCCAGGATGGTTTCTTTGAAAGGGCACGACCGAATTCCTTCCCCGTCTTTCCCTAATCCGATGAGACCGATGACCTCGTTGTCTGGTCTCCTTCCTCAAACAACCCAACCCAACCCATCAACCGCACGCAAGCTATGTGCCGCACATCCATCATGTTGGAAGTACATCGTCATTGTGTCATGCAGTGAAACATCTTGTAGTAACATCGGTAGAACATTACGTAGGAAATCAGCATACATTGCAACATTAGATTGCCATCGATAAAATGGGGGCCAATTATCCTTCCTCCCATAATGCCGCACCATACATTAACCCGTCAAGGTCACTGATGTTCCACTCGTCGCAGCTATCGTGGATTTTCCGTTGCCCAATAGTGCATATTATGCCGGTTTACGTTATTGCTGTTGGTGAATGACGCTTCGTCGCTAAATAGAACGCCGGCAAAAAATCTGTCATCGCCCCGTAATTTCTCTTGTGCCCAGTGGCACAACTGTACACGACGTTCAAAGTCATCACCATGCTATTCCTGGTGCAACGAAATATGGTACGGGTGCAATCGAAGTTGATGTAGCATTCTCAACATCGACGTTTTTGAGATTCCCGATTCTCGCGGAAGTTCTCTGCTACTGATGTGCGGATTAGCCGCGGCAGCATCTAAAACACCTACTGGGGCATCATCATTTGTTGCAGATTGTGGTTGACGTTTCACATTTGGCTGAACACTTCCTATTTCCTTAAATAACGTAACTATCCGGCGAACGGTCCGGATTCTTGGATGATGTCGTCCAGGATACCGAGCAGCATACATAGCACACGCCCGTTGGCCATTTTCATCACAATAGCCATACATCAACACGATATCGACCTTTTCCACAATTGGTAAACGGTCCATTTTAACACGGGTAATGTATCTCGATGCAAATACCGTCCGCACTGGCGGAATGTTGCGTGATACCACGTAGTTATACGTATTTGAGTGTTACAGCGCCATCTACCACAAAGCGAAAAAAGTGGTCCAACTAAAACATTCATATTTCTTTACGTACTACACGAATATGTAATAAAAAATTGGGGTTCGTATTTAAAAAAACGCTGTTGATATCCGTTTGACCTATGGCAGCGGCATCTAGCGGGCCAACCATAGCGCCATCTGGTTTCCCTCTTCAAGCTAGACGAGTTTCGTTCTTTGTAGTTTTTTCGTTTGACGCTCATTTCGTGAGATATTTTGCCCGGTCACGATAATGGACCACCCTGTATACAAGACACATAATAGACGCATAAAACTTCTCTTGCTAGTTTCTCGGAATTGCCAGAGTAGTGCACCTTACTACTTGCACATTGTTTTAATGGCCTGCTGAAGGTGTACAAAGCTTCAAGTAAATCTGTGATCCAAACGTCGTGGCCACCCCTTGTAAGTTGACAGATTGGCAATGCAGAATTTCGCTCAAAGTGCTATTCAGCTCCGGCAGGTGCCTGCAGCGTCCAAGTCCCGCACAACAGCCGGCCACTGTCGCTAGATAGCCATCCTCTGTTATGGGCCGACAACTATTGAGACGGAGCTGATGTGAGCCGGCGTAAAGTCGACAAGACAGACCACGTGTGCGCCACCTGGCGCGACCGAAGCCTTCTGTTGCTTAGCTGCAGCAAAGAGGTTGAATGGAGCTTTCAGTTACATATCAAAAGCTCGCAAGGCTCCACAATTCCGCCCAAAGCCCTGTCGACGTGATACGCGATGGGAATGGAAAGAGACTGAATCGTGCTTTCAGTTACATATCAAAAGACCGCAAGGCCGAACAATTCCGCCCATAGGCACCGACGAAAAGGCAAAGAGACTGAATCGCCCTTTAAGGGGATTTCATTTACACACATTTCGTGGTTGGAAACGGCGGTTTGCAGTGCGCTGTGCATATTTCCAACTTCTTCTCTGCTTCACAATGATTTTAATATAGTTTAAATGACCACAGAACCGTCGAGATTGGCAATATTTTACAGAAGCTCGAAATTTAGCGCTGACTTAAATGTGAGCAACTTCTAATAGTTTCCAGAACGAAACTTTGTCTCAAAACTTGGCAGAAAATCCAAAGAGATACTAGTCGTATGTAAAGTGTGCTAGCGGCAAGACACAAACTATGCCTTTTCTCTGCTATAGCAGTGGAAATACTAACTACGACAGTGCTGCCAAAGCTGGATTATTAAACACAGACTTCCGAAATTCCTTCATCATAGAAGACGATGTAAATATTACAGAAGTAGAATCAAGAACACTTGCCAACACAGATAACTTAGATGTAGATATTCTCAGAGTAGTGAAGCAACTTAAATCACTTAATAAAAGCAAGTCTTCTCGTCCAGACTGTGTACCAACTAGGTTCCTTTCAGAGTATGCTAATGGAGTAGCTCCATACTTAACAATCGTATAAAACCGCTGGCTCGACGGAAGATCCGTACCCAAAGACTGGAAAGTTGCACAGGTCATACCAATATTCAAAATGTAGTAGGAGTAATCCACTAAATTACAGGCCCATGTCACTAACGTCGATATGCAGCAGGATTTTGGAACATATATTGTGTTCGAGCATTACGAATAATCTCGAAGATAACGATCAGTTGACACGCAGTCAGCACAGATTTAGAAAACAACGCTGTTGCGAAACACAACCAGCTGTTTACTCACACGAACTGTTGCGTGCTATTGATAAGAATTTCAAAATGATTCCGTATTTATAGATTTCCAGAAGGCCTTTGACCCTGTAACACACAAGTGGCTTGTAATGAAATTGCATGCTTATGAAATATCGTGTCAGTTATATGGCTGTCCGCAGCTCGTGGTCGTGCGGTAGCGTTCTCGCTTCCCACGCCCGGGTTCCCGGGTTCGATTCCCGGCGGGGTCAGGGATTTTCTCTGCCTCGTGATGACTGGGTGTTCGTGATGTCCTTAGGTTAGTTAGGTTTAAGTAGTGCTAAGTTCTAGGGGACTGATGACCATAGATGTTAAGTCCCATAGTGCTCAGAGAGAGTTATATGGCTGGATTCGTGATTTCCTGACACAGAGGTCACAGTTTGTAGTAACTGACGGAAAGTCATCAAGTAAAACAGAAGTGATTTCTGGCGCCCTCCAAGGTAGTGTTGTAGGCGCTCTGCTGCTCCGTACCTATATAAACGATTTAGGAGACAATCTGAGGAACTGTCTTAGGTTGTTTGCAGATGATGCTGTTTTTTATCGTCTAGTAAACTCACCAGAAGACCAAAACTAATTACAAAACGATTTAGAAAAAAAAATCTGAATAGTGTGAAAATTGGCAGTTGACTCTAAATAATGAAAAGTGTGAGTTCAGCCACATGAGTTCTAAAAGGAATCCTTTAAACTTCGGTTACACGACACATTAGTCAAATCTAGAGACCGCAAATACCTAGGAATTACATTTTCAAACAACTTCAATTGGAAAGAACACATAAAAATTTTATGGGGAAGGCGAGCCAAAGACTCCGTTTTAGTGGCAAAACACTTGGAAAATGTAACAGACCTACTAAAGAATCTGCCTGCACCACGCTTATCCGTCGTACTTTGGAGTACTGCTGCGCGGTCTGGGATCCTTACCAGTTAGGATTAACGGAGTACATCGTGGAAATTCAAAGAAGAGCGGCATGTTTTGTATTATAGCGAAATAGGGGAGAGAGTCTCACTGATGTGATATAGGATATGGAGTGGACATGTTTGAAACAAAGGTGTTCTTCGTTGCGCTGGTATCTTCTCATGCAATTTCAATCACCAACTTTCTCGTCCGAAAGCGAAAATGTTTTGTTGACGCCGACCTACATAGGGAGAAACGATCATCGTAATAAAATCAGGGAAATCAGATATAAGTGTTCGTTCTTTCCGTGCGCTGTTCGAGATTGGAATATCACAGAATTATCGTAAAGGTGGTTCGATGGACCGTCTGCCAGGCACTTAAGTATGATTTGCAGAGTATCCACGTAGATGTAGGTGTTTCCTTGAGTGTCTTTCGCAGATTTATCCTTTGCTATGGTATCCACATCTTTAATTGAAAGTAAGTGGACTGTTTTCATTTCCAATATGGAAAACGTTAGGCTTCTTCGTTGCTTTCATCGTGTCTTGTAGAACGAATACATATTTCAAATGTTTCATTTGCATTATCAAATTCCCTGTGCGTATGGGCAGGATCATGGAACTTGTGATCTATTGTGTCAATATGCCGACTTTGCCACAAGACGTAAATCCCCTATTTAAAAAGAGGGCCCATTTAAGTATTATAAGTAATCTGTACAAGCTATAAATAGCATTTCGCTACCCGTATTTTATCCCTACTACCTTCAGAATTTCGAAGAGAGTTTTCCAGTCAACATTGTTAAAAGCTTTATCTAAGGCTACAAATGCTGTAAACATAGGATTGCCTTTCCTTAAGCCATGTTGTAAGTCACGTCCCCCAGTCGTATTACCTAGCGTGTTCCTAAATTTTTCCTGAATCCAAATTGATCTTCCCCAAGGTCGGCTTCTACCAGTTTTTACATTCTTCTGTAATGTTTTCGTTTTAGCATTTTGCAACCATGGCTTATTAAACGGAAAGTCAGGTAATATTCACATCAGTCAGCAACTGTTTTCTTCGAAATTGGAATTATTATATTATTCAAATGGTTCAAATGGCTCTGAGCACTATGCGACTTAACTTCTGAGGTCATCAGTCGCCTAGAACTTAGAACTAATTAAACCTAACTAACCTAAGGACATCACACACATCCATGCCCGGGGCTGGATTCGAACCTGCGACCGTAGCAGTCACGCGGTTCCAGACTGAAGCGCCTTTAACCGCACGGCCACACCGGCCGTCTTATTATATTATTCTTGAAGTGTGAAGGTATATCATATGTCTCACACATCTTGCACACCAGATGGAAGAGTTTTGTCATGGACAGCTCTCCTAAGGCTATAAGTAGTTCAGATGGACTGTCAGCTACCCCCTTGCCTACTGCCTTGTTTCAACATAGGTCCTCCAGTGTCCTGTTAGATTCTTCTCGCAGTGCCATATCTCCATTCTCACCTTCATTTACTTCCTCTTCCATATCTATAACGCCTTCGAATTCATCTTCGTTGTATAGACCGTCTGTATATTCCTCACTGAGGTTTCTCCTCTTAGCTTAGGACTGATTTTACATCTGAGCTCTTGACATTCATATAGCTGCTTCTCTTTTCTCTAGTATTCGTACATGAACAGAAATTTATTTTGTGAATATTTTCTGGCTTTACTCCGTAACTTAAAGGAAACGCTTGATTTAGTCATAAAGAAGTAATTTCATATCATGAACTTAAAAAAAAAAAATATATGTATATATATATATATATTCAAATGTGTGTGATTTCCTATGGGACCAAACTGCTGAGATCATCGGTCCCTAGACTGACACACTACTTAAACTAACTACTAAGAACAACGGACATACCCATGCCCGGATCATGAACTCTAAAAAGATGACGTCTTTGGTCACATCTTCTTTCCTCCTCTCCCGTTTAGTATGGAGTCCTCTTTGGCACAATTTGGCACATTTTATTTCAGAATTTAACTTTATGGCCGGGTGTCCCCGTGAGGCCACAGTCGTGAAGGTAGCATATGGGAAGGAAGTCTTGTGCGCCATTTGTCCACGTATCGTGTAAACTTTTCTCTGTGTGTGATCGTATTTGACTGTTTATTTAACTGTTTGTGTACCGTATTCTCTGGGGTGGGATTTGGGGACTGGCCCAGCATTTGCCAAAATCAGCATGGGTGACCGCTGAAAAATCACGCTCAGCCTGGCCGATGTATCAGTCCACGGACGGGAATTTGTCATACGAATTCGAACCTGGTCTCACTCTCCTCCATCTCACTTTCCTCCCTATCTAGCAGAATAGTGCGCTATGTGTTACACTACACAAGAGTCTACAGGTGATAGCTATTCACCTATATGAAATAAAATCGCCATAACTTCAGAGCGGTTTGCGTTAGGGCGTTCAGACTGCACGGTTAGCCACAGCGCATGGTGGGGATTAGTATGCTCTGTGTGGTTTGGTTTGCTATATGGTTGCTGAGTGACATCGATCTTCAAAACTGTAACATAATCCAGAGGTAAGTTGGCGCACAAAATCCTGCATTTTAGACCTCCGCAATATTATGGACGGCTCCACAGACAGCTTGGCTCAATGTTGCTGCACTACGCCGTGAAAATGCGGTCCGACACGATTTTAGAAGATGTGACTCGAGTTTTGTTACTTCAGTGTAAATGTGTACCTTTAAGGAGACCAGTTCACCTTAAATATGGTACTATGTAAGTAACAGTGCAATGTTAGAATATATTAAGAGTAGAATATATTAAGAATATATTAAGAGTATCTATCAAATTTAGTCTTTGGTCATGATACAGGAATAATTCTTCATGACCCTGGAAAAATAATCCACAGGCGGTTGAATTATTTTGAGAAACTGCTGAATGAAGAAAATGTAAGAGTGAAAACTGAGGAAGGAGGAGCAAACGAAAGATTAACGATGGATTTAAGTAGAGATGAAGTCGAATGGGCGGCTGAAAAGATGAAAAATTGGAAGGCAATTGGCCCAGACCAGATCCCCGTTGAGGAATGGAAGTGTCCCGGTAAAAAGGAATTGAGCTCCTTTGGGATTTAATGAAGAAGATTTGGCGACAGCAGGTGATGCCAGACGAGTGGAGAACTAGTGTACTGATCCCAAAATTTAAGGGGAAAGATGATGTGCCGGTTGGGTTGGGTTGGGTTGTTTGGGGGAAGAGACCAAACAGCATGGTCATCGGTCTCATCGGATTAGGGAAGGATGGTGAAGGAAGTCGGCCGTGCCCTTTCAAAGGAACCATCCCGGCATCTGCCTGGAGCGATTTAGGGAAGTCACGGAAAACCTAAATCAGGATGGCCGGAAGCGGGATTGAACCGTCGTCCTCCCGAATGCGAGTCCAGTGTGCTAACCACTGCGCCACCTCGCTCGGTGATGTGCAGGACTGCAGTAACTGTAGAGGTATTAAACTAATCGCACACACAATGAAAATTTGGGAGAGAGTTATAGAAGCAAGATTACGCAAGGAGATTCTCTGGTGTGAAGAACAGTTTGGGTTCATGCCTGAAAGAGGAACGACTGATGCAATACATGCTTTATGGCGGATAGTGGAGAGACACGGGGAGCTTCAAGCCGATCTACATATGGCTTTCATTGATTTGGAGAAAGCATATGACGAAATATGGAGAAGCATGAGAGAGCAGTGCGTTCCAGAGAAGTATGCGAGGTTAGTGAAGGAAATGTACAGAGAAGCAATGACACAGGTGAGAAGTGGTGTGGGCATGACAAAGAAGTTTCCAGTAAGGTTACATCAAGGGTCTGCGCTTAGTCCCTACCTCTTTGACCTGATTATGGATGTGCTGGTGAAAGATGTGAAGAAGGAAGCGTCATGCAATATTATGTTTGCGGATGATGTGGTTCTTTGTGAGCAGAGCATCGACAGACTTGAGGAAAAGCTGCAGGACTGGAGGAAGGCACTAGAAGAAAGAGGGATGAAAATTAGCAGGACAAAGTCAGAATATTTAGCACTGAAGGATGTGCAGATGAGGTCTTGCAAGAGCCAGGATTATGAGCTGAAATCGGTCTGCAAATTTAAATACCTGGGGTCGTACATACAGAGGAACGGAGGACTGGAAAGCGAGATACAACACCGAATAAAATGCGATTGGAAGGACTAGAGGAAAATGACTGGAGTGTTGTGTGACAAGAAGGTGAGCACTGGGTTGAAAGGGAAAGTGTACAAGTCGTTGGTAAGGCCTGGTATGATATACGGGGCAGAGACATGGCCAATCACAGTAGCCCACGAAAGGAAGATGGAAGTGGCGGAAATGAGGATGCTGAGGTAGATGTGTGGGGTAACAAGGAAGAACAGGATCAGAAATGAATTTGTTAGAGGAGCTGTGAAAGTGGGACCCATGGGGCAAAGATACAAGACTAAGGTGGTACGGCCACTTACAGAGAAAAAGGAGCAAGAAGGAAAGGAAGACCGAAGATGAGGTGCAAGGATAAGATATCCGGGGACCTAAGGGAGAAAGGATGGAAGAAGGAATAGACAATGGATAGGGTACTATGGAGGAGAAGGATCCAGAAGCGCAACGCCGACCCTACGTGACGTGGGACAAGGCGACGATAAAGAAGAAGAAGTCTTTTGTCACGATACATATTCTAATACACCGAATCTAGTGTCATAACTGGCAGCATTAGTTTTGTGACCACACTCGTATACGTTTATGCGGAACTTTTCTGTCGGATGTGGCGCCATGAGGCCGCCGCCAGCTGGCCAGGGCGTGGCTTTCTTCGGCAGGCTGTTAGGTGACGTGACGCGGCGCGCGTGCCAACAGCGCACAGTGGCGCATCGCGTTGCGGCGAGGAGTCGAGAAAGCAGAGTTGCGCGATAGGCGGCTCGCCCGTTCCGGCGTCCGGCCAGCGGCGGCCGGAAGTCCGACAAGGCGAGGGAAGGCAAGGCGGCCGAGTCCTGCTGGCGCGTGCCGGACTCCCCCACCCGCAGCTGCCTCACGGCCGCCGGCTGGACACTTGCTCAATAAGACACGGCACCGACACTCCAGATGGTCACCGTTATCCAACGTTTATAACCAGCCACTGGGTTATGTAACTGACTAAAACCACACTACTGGCCATTAAAATTGCTACACCAAGAAGAAATGCAGATGATAAACGGGTATTCATTGGACAAATATAATATACTAGAACTGACTTGTGATTACATTTTCACGCAATTTGGGTGCATAGATCCTGAGAAATCAGTATCCACAACAACCACCTCTGGCCGTAATAACGGCCATGATATGCCTGGGCATTGAGTCAAACAGAGCTTGGATGGCGTGTACAGGTACAGCTGCCCATGCAGCTTCAACACGATACCACAGTTCAACAAGAGTAGTGACTGGCGTATTGTGACGAGCCAGTTGCTCTGCCACCATTGACCAAACTTTTTCAGCTGGTGAGAGATCTGGAGAATGTGCTGGTCAGGGCAGCGGTCGAACATTTTCTGTATCCAGAAAGGCCCGTACAGGAATTCCAACATGCGGTCGTGCATTATCCTGCTGAAATGTAGGGTATCGCAGGGATCGAATGAAGGGTAGAGCCACAGGTCTGAAATGTAACGTCCACTGTTCAAAGTGCTGATAGTCCATGCTGCTGCAAACGTCGTCGAACTGCTCGTGCAGATGGTTGTTGTCTTGCAAACGTCTCCATCTGTTGACTAAGGGATCGAGACGTGGCCACACGATCCGTTACAGCCATGCGGATAAGATGCCTATCATCTCGTCTGCTGGTCATACAAGGCCGTTGAGATCGAGCACGGCGTTCCGTATTATCCTCCTGAACCCACCGATTCCATATTCTGCTAACAGTCATTGGATCTCGACCAACCTGAGCAGCAATGTCGCGATACGATAAACCGCAATCGCGATAGGCTACAATCCGACCTTTATCAAAGTCGGAAACGTGATGGTACGCATTTCCCCTCCTTATACGAGGCATCACAACAACGTTTCACCAGGAAACGCCAGTAAACTGCTGTTTGTGTATGAGAAATCGGTTGGAAACTTTCCTCATGTCAGCACGTTGTACGTGTCGGCACCGGCGCCAACCTTGCGTGAATGCTCTGAAAAGCTAATTATTTGAATATCACAGCATCTTCTTCATGTCGGTTAAATTTCGCGTCTGTAGCAAGTCATCTTCGTTGTGTAGCTATTTTAATGGCCAGTAGTGTACCAAATTTAGGCACTAAATCTCTCAGCTATCATCCACACGTGTAATACCCTATCTTAACGTACCCTCACTGAATAAATCGCCTCTTCCCCGAAGTTTTACGGCACCTTCCAAATCTTTAATCGTCGTGCATTGTCTCTTTCTCTCGCTTCGCTCATCCCTCTGCCTTCCGGCTGCGAGGTGTCTGTCATCATCGCGAACCTGTCCGCTCTCTCGCATGCCAGCCGGTCGCACACAGCTGTGACTGCTGCAGTGTTCGAACGTGCGGACACTCTCATTCGAGGTGATCAACGGATCACAGTCAAACACGTCGCTGAACACTTGGACGTCTCTGTCGGTAGTGCTGAGACGGTCGTCCTCAATTGGGGGTGGTCAAGGGTGTGTGCCCGCTGGGTTCTTCGCCCGCTAACAGAAGACCCCAAAGAGCAATGAAGGATGCATTCTGCAGGAAGCAATACGTGGGTAATGGGAAGGTTATTGTACGAGTCGTTGGCTGCGGCGTCGACCAGTAGAACTGTACCATTCTCGCATAGACTCTGCCAGTAAGGCGGCCTTAGGTCGCCGCATTGAATAGAGATTATGCTAAAAAATAGGTTTCTATAGCCAAAGTGGTGTATTGGAATCCTGAATTAAACCAACGGGCTTGCAGGAAAAAAAAATTGCATTACTTACGCCAAATACCAAATGCAAAGCTCATGACCATATCGGTGGAACATAGACGACCGTCAAACCCCGACCTGGTCAGATGAGTCTCGATCACAGTTGATAAGAGTCGATGGTAGGGTTCGAATGTGGCACAGACCCCACGAAGCCACGGGTACAGGTTATCAACAAAACACTTTGAAAGCTAGTGGTGGCTCCATAATGGTGTAGGCTGTGTTTACATGGAATGAATTGGGTCCACTGGTCGAACTAAACCGGTCATTTATTGTAAATGGTTATGTTCGGCCACCATCTGCAGCCATTCATGGACTCCATGTTCCCAGTTTTTAATGGATGAGAATACACCGTCTCACTAGGACACAATTGTTCGTGATTGGTTTGAAGAACGTTCTGGACATTTCGAGCGAGTGATTCGGCCACCCAGATCACCTGACATGTATCCCATCGAACATTTATGGAACATAATCGAGAGATCAGTTCTTGGACAAAATACTGCACCGGCAACACTTCTGGCTATAAAGGCAACATAGGTCAATATTTCTACAGGGGATTTCCAAAGACTTGTTGAATCCATGCCACATCGAGATACTGTTCTATGCGAGGCAAAAGAAGGTCCGACATGACCTTAGACATTTGTCATCTCAGGGCACATTTCTCTGTCCCCTAGTAGGGACAGCCTGGTACCGGCCGGGATCCGTTTTTCGGCCTTTACTTTACTAAGGTATACATTTCATCTAAGTAAAATAGTTAACTCATGACTGGGATATGAGTTCTCTGCTCTGTGCGAATGATGGCCGGGAGTTCCTGGTAACTGCTGGTAACTGTAGGTAGGAAATACATACGAGGGTTGCTACTATAATAGTGGCAACTATTTATTTACAGCTCGTACAAAATATACACGTGCTTCAAAGTTTTCCTGACCTTCAAAATAGTCACCAGCATTGTGTACAGCCCGTTGCCAGCGAAGTGGAAGTCGTAGGATACTCTTAGCAGTGACATTTGTGTTGATAGTTTGAGCGGCGCGACCTATTGCCCGACGAATTTGTAGCAGTCCCGAACCGAATGCCGTGAAGTGTTTCCCTCAATTTAGAAATCGAGTTGAACTCACGAGGGCTTAAGTCAGGGGAGTGCAGTAGGTGGTATAGCACTTAGCAGCCCATCAGTAAAACAAATCAGTAACAGCTTGCACTTACCTGCTTGAGCATTGTCCTGCAAAATTATGGTCAGGTCCTGCAGAAAGTGTCATGTCTCTATGCAGCTCATTTTTGGAACACAACCTACGACCAGCTTAGAGACAGTAGTGATCACACTTTCTGCAGGACCTGACCATCATTTTACAGGACAATGCTCAAGCACGTACAGTGCAAGTTGTTACTGATTCGTTTGACAAGTGGGGCTGCTAAGTGCTATACCACCTACTGCACTCCCCTGACTCAAGTCCTCGTGAGTTCAACTCGGTTTCTAAACTGAAGGAAACACTTCACGGCATTCGCTTCAGAACTGCTACAAATTCGTCGGGCAATAGACCGCGCCGCTCGAACTGTCAACACAAATGGCACTGCTAAGAGTATCCCACGACTTCCACATCTCTGCCTACGGGTTATACACAATGCTGGTGACTACTTTGAAGGTCAGTAAAACTTTGAAACACGTATTAATTTTGTACGAGCTGTAAATAAATAGTTGCCACTATTAAAGTTGCAACCCTCGTATATATGAAGTTACTGTTTGTCGGTATGTAGGTATTACAAGAAATAGTTCCTGTTTTGTAGGAAAATACTGCCTTAGACTCTCAATTTGGCATGAGAGAGATGGGCTAGGTAAATCTTGGGAATTGATGGATGATCTGATAGATGTGTGCGATTAACATTGTCCTGAAAAATGATGTAGAGCGTTGGGAAGTGAAGATGCTAACAAAATCGATGAAGTTCTAGGTGTTTGATAAAGTGAGGTTACAAAATGATACTGATTGGATACATTTGGAAGAAAGTATTCGCATACGGAAAACAAGCCAAAGAACGAGATCTTCAAGGTTTATTGGCAGAAAATGATAAAATAATGGATGGTTGCTCCTCTATGTAAATTTGCGAAGGTGATGATGAGTTGGATTAAGGTCTTGAGTGAGTGGATAATGTTCATGGAATGTAGACCTCATGTTAGCCAGCTAACTAATTTTAATAGTTTCGTCCATGAGCTTATTTTCGGATAGATAGTAGACGTGGATTCCTGATTAGTATCTTACTGAGTCTTAGATCGAGGTATTTAGTAAGATGGATTGGACAAGAGTCAACCAACAATCCTGTTAGATAAAGGGCTTGGGTGTGGTATGCGCTAGTGGGTTTTTCTACATTGACTTCCTGGTATTGTGTGTGATTTTTCAGAACTGATGTTAGGTATAATGATTATGTGATGATGTGAAAGTACTGAGGCGGAGATGTTGAGTCAATATCTTACGTCGAATATGAAAAAAAAAATACTTGTTCCGGCAAAATAAGGAAATTTGTAGCCAAAGTTCGGGCCGTCGTCGTCGCACGTTTCCACGGAGCCGTCGCAAAACATCACAGTAGTGCGAGGAATTCACTGTTTGGTTGGGTGGGACGTATTCTTTGTGCACAATTTCTTTGGTATCAAAGAAAACGATGATCATTCTCTCGCTTTTTTGGGTCATGGAGAGCTCGGGTTCTTCCACTGGGATGACTGTTGCTTTGTCTCTGGGTTATAACCGTAAATCCAGCTCTCGTCACTGGTGATAACCCGCCAAAAGAAGATTGGATCGTCAGATGCGGCCTGACAAAGGTCCATGCACACTTCAACACGCTGTACCTTGTGATTGGCAGTCAAGATCCTTGACACGATGCTTGCCCAATTCGTCAACATTCGTTGACATGTCCCACAGCCAACACCCACTTCAACCGCAAGGTCTTGAATGGTTCGACGTCGATCCGCACGAATCAGTTGTTGAAGTTTGTCAGCAATGTCCGGCGTTGTGCGGCTAACGGGCCTTCCAGTGTAAGCATCATCTTCGACGTCTGTACGACCGGCCCTGAACCGGACATGCCACTCAAATACATGTGTATGGCTCATGCTCTGTCCCCTAAATACTTGTTGAATCTTTGCATAAGTCTCCATACCACTTTTCCTGAGAGTCGCACAGAATTTGATACACACACACACTGTTCTGTTCGCGGATCCATCGTAAAATCGCCATACACCAAACAGAGAGAATTACATAAATCACTGTGGACACGCAACACGTCCTGCTACCTGAATGCCACTCCGCACACTGACTCATCAGATGTGCAGCTACCGCCACCTAGCGGTGTAAAGATCTACTACTCCTACTTTTCAGATAGCAGCACCAGTCAAGTAAACTTTGGATTCCACCTAGTACGGGCGCTCACCAGAAAGAAGTGTTATGCTGCTTATTGATTTCCCCTCGTGTTTCCTTACTATAAGATGGTGACACGTTTTCCAACCATGGAATGTGAGCAGTTAATTGTGCGGTTGGTGAAGAAATCTATTCATCTCAATTATTCCTTTATTTGGTGCGTAGTGTTAATTACAAAATGCAGTTTACGGTTGAAATATCTTTCATAATATATGCAACAAGGATATTCAAATTATTTGCAAAAGTATAAAAGTTGTTGGGTTACGTATTTAAATTGTGAAAGGTCAGTCAAATATACACTGAAATACAAAAGGGAGCATTAATTGTTTACGTTATTGTTATTCTGATCCATGCAATGGCTGCACAACTAAATCTTTTCAGAAGCCAGCTAGGCGAGTATGTATGACACAATGAGAAAATAATTCACTGTATCTCGTGCATCTATACTCAGCGAAAATGGGCACCCAGTCTTACAATCCTAGTTGCACGTTCCCTATGTAACCGAATTTTAAAACGCCGTTATAGTCTACTGATTAAAGTGTATAATCTTATGTTACATATTATGAAGAATCAGTGACATATTAAAGTTATCTTGAGGCAGGTGATTCACAGCACACAAATTACCCAGAACATATTCATATATAAAGTGAAAGCACTTAGCGGTTCCAGTGAACATTATACGCCACTTAAAACTTTTTCGAAACTAGTTCGCCCTGACTCTGCGCTCCCAACTACATAAAATAATGAAAGAAAAAATTTTATTGCTTACTACGTTTTGTGAAGTTCATGCTATAAAACTACAGTATCGTCCATGATGTTTTAGTTTCTTCTTTGCTACCATGACTATTCACAACATATTTCGTAGACATGATACGCATGTAGCACTGAATGTTGTAATGTACCTAAACTAGGATACCTGAAAGACTGTATATTTCCTAATTATTTGTCGCTCTCTTCCTCATTTTTTACAGGAAGATAAACCTAACAATATTATATTACATGTGGTATAGAACCAATGTTATCTCATTAATTTCAATTTATTAATGTTAATTTGTTAACAGTTTTCTCTTATCAATCACTTCTTTTGATTCGGACACCTCCATGATAGGATGTTTTATGGAGACGCCTCGTCTTTTGTGTGAAGCAAAAAGTGTAAACTCGTATCGGAATACAGTGTTTATTACAAGTTTGGAGTGGAGTTTTATTTAATAGGAGGAAAAACCTACATCCATTAAGATTCCTCCTACAAAAATTTTATGTCACGAAGACGATGCCTTATCAACGTGAAATAGTCAGAAGAAATTATCTATCTAGTAAGAGGCAGGCCGCAGAAGAATATTCCGTAGCTGCTGCTATTGAAACGAGGTAAAGCAATAACTTTCGCGGAGTGTTTCAGGTGAACGTAACAATAGCAGTTGTTCGACATGGCCGGCCGCGGTGGCCGAACTGTTCTAGGCGCTCCAGTCTGAATGTCCTTAGGTTAGTTAGGTTTAAGTAGTTCTAAGATCTAGGGTACTGAGGACCTCAGATGTCAAGCCCCATAGTGCTCAGAGCCATTTGAACCATTTGTTCGATCTGCCGTCCTCCCCAACTATCTTCAACGACCTATCATTATTTATTAAAATTGTAAAAATAACTAATTCACGTCGCCCCATTTTCAATGTACTAGATAAATTGTATCATAGTACGAGGCCTGGTTCAGAAGATGTGGCGCCATAAACACTGTCATGCGTTAAAAACTACATTATCTTCAGGGCCGGTGGCAGTGGGAGGACTATGGGGGCTATAGACCCCCCCCCCCCCCCCCCCCCCCCACCCGCCCCACTTTCGCCAATGGAGTATCATATTACACTGGATAAAATGACTTCAGAAATCAGCGAATATATTACTTCAACAGATTCAGTCTTTTTTTTTATAATTGTGTAGTAATATAGCTTCCAATGTATTTCAAACACATTTTAACAAAAGAATAAGAGCGGCAAATAGCTTACTATCTAAACCAATAAATATCGTTTAACTTAAAATTGGCGTCTTATTATTTATTAATATACATTGGATCTATATTAATGTACCAGTAACATGTACAATAATCAAGAAAGCTAAATATGCCGGGTATGCGTACCAACACTAAAATTGCAGACTCCAGACAAATACTTCGAAATCGCCGGACATCTGGGTCAAATCATATTATTTTCCCGGGCACACATATCTTGTAGACATGTATCTACCCTGAACGCTCAAACAGCTACCATAAACTAGTTTAAGCAAGACCAAATTTTACTAATTTGTCGGTGGAGGACCCCCAACTCTCCTTTTGTTAAGCGATATTCCACGATATTCCATTCCCCCCTCCCCCCACCCCCCACTCCCACCCACCATTAGCCCCCCCCCCCTTCTTGACCAACTTCTAAAATCGCCCATGATCATCTGCAACAATAAAGGTTTCATTTAACGCATTAACTCGCGCGTAAAGTAATCGGAAATTTGAAGCTGTTTTATATAATGAATGAAACTGGTACATCTACCTAATATCCTCTCTCTAACACGCAGACGTGCCGCAACACGACGTGGCACGGACTCGACTAATGTATGAAATAGTGCACCGAACTTCACTAATTCCCACTATATCTAACTTTAATCTATCCATTTCCCTTTTTAAATTTTCTAACCTACCTGTCCGATTAAGGGATCTGACATTCCACGCCAGTTTTCTTTCTCCTGATATCGACGTCCTCTTGAGTAGTCCCCGCCAGGAGATCCGAATGGGGGACTATCATACCTCCGGAATATTTTACCCAAGAGGACGCCATCATCATTTAATCATACAGTAAAGCTGCATGTCCTCGGGAGAATTTACGGCTGTAGTTTCCCCTTGCTTTCAGCCGTTCACAGTACCAGCATAGCAAGGCCGTTTTGGTTAATGTTACAAGGCCAGATCAGTCAATCATCCAGACTGTTGCCCCTGCAACTACTGAAAAGGCTGCTGCCCCTCTTCAGGAACCACATGTTTGTCTGGCCTCTCAACAGATACCCCTCCGTTGTGGTTGCACCTACGGTACGGCCATCTGTATCGCTGAGGCACGCAAGCCTCCCCACCAACGGCAAGGTCCATGGTTCATGGGGGGAGGATACTCACGGTACACTCGTGAAATGATAGTACGGGGAAATCCCCACTTCATCGCTACCTCGGAATTGTTGTGTCCCATCGCCCGTGCGCCGACTATTACACCACGTTCAAATTCACTTAAATCTTTATAACCTGCCATTGTAGTAGCAGTAACCGATCTAACAAGTGTGCCAGACACTAGTTGTCTTATAAAGGTGTTGCCACCTATAGCGTCCCCAGTGAAATAATACGAAAATACTTTAAAAAACAGTATTTATAAAGAAGATACATTTAAAAATTGAATAATATACATTTTTCTAATGTACCCATAAAATAATAATTTCTCTGTGTAAGTTTCGAGGGCAAAGAAATATAGCAAAATGATCTAAAGAGAGGACATGATACGCTCTTTTGTTAATTTTTTAGTCGTCTTCACTTCTTCTCTTGTCTTGGTTGCATGTAGACGGACATCTTGCGAGTGCTGGCAAATGTAAGCATATTTGTACTAATTAAGCAGATAATATATTGATTTAATATTATTGTGCACTTTTAATTTGTAAGAGGTGATCCCGATTTCATGTCCGGCTTCCTTGAATTAACCTGCATTCGAGTAATTTACAGTTCAACAATCGCAGCGGCTGATGCAGCCAACGACGCCTTTACGTGACGATGTTAACTTATAAAATTTAACGGAAGTAAAAAACTCGCCCGCTGTTAACATAATGTATACATTTTTCTCCACAGCCGCCCGACGCTGCAGAAAATACGTAGCTTTAAGATTCTTATTTTCAGTACAACAGCCGAGAGCCAGAGCCAGGACTCCGACTACAGTGCAATGGTTAACGGAGATAAGAAGAAATAGTCTCGCGCGTATGTGGGCAGCAATTGTAATTAATAACTAAAGATTTTTTGCTTTAAAGTGAACTGACTAGCCGAGGAAACTAATATGAAAAGTGTACTACATTGTTCAACTTAGATGTTCATGCTTTAAGATTCAGCGAGTCTAATTCCACTGAAGATTATTATTGTTAAAAAAGAGAACTTCACAAAAGCTTTTTGTGGTGTGTGTACTGTAAGACCTTCAGTACACACACCATCAGATTATTTGACTTGTTGCTTTAACGAAGTAGGCGAGTGTCAGCAATATGTGTCGTGGTCTTATCGTAGCGTGTTTACCTTCTGCCGTTAGGTCAGACGATAGAAATGCCACTTGCACGCTTAGAGTAGCAGATTGACAGTGGCCAACTTTAAACAGAACTTGATTAATTTTCACACACATTTATTAAAATAATAACATGCATAAAAATTACTTAACTTGGTTCTGGATGCTATTTACAATTTACAATCTTAAGTTCCTTTGGTATTGCTCCGATATTCTTATTCTCACGTGTATCTCTGATACTTGACAAAAGTTTCTATACATTTATCTTCATGGCTATGTACAGGAATATGGTAATCTTATTAGGCGCAGACTGAAACTTGACTATAGACTGGTACAGACTGGTGCATACAAATGCAGACTGACTAATCGGAGGTCTGTACACTCGTTATAATACCTCGCGCGTTCAGGTATCACTGCGCGAGTGTGATCCGCGAGGAGAAAAGGTTCTACATGAGCAGCAATCTCATTGGCTGCATTACATATTAATACTCAGATCGGCGGAACGAGAATTTGGTCCGTCTCTATGGCAGCGCCATCTCGTAGTGCGGAGATGGACGAGCGCTGCGCCTATGCTGTTCTGCTTAACGGGGCGCGCTCTAGTGGGAAAGTTGTGTACGCACTGACTACGCGGAACTATGTACACAACACATTTCATTATAAATCAAAATAAAATGAAATATCATTTTGATTAAGGCCCACCACGTAAGTCGACAACAATCAATATTAACAATAAATAATACATTAAATTACGACGGCCGACAGACGTGAGACACCCCAGCGCGGTATTCTGCCAGTTTACATACCTCTGTGTTTGAGTACGAATTCCTATTCTACTTTCTTGGGCGTTTCAGTGTGTATGGGAGTTCAGTTATTCAAAATCTCTATTCGCTATGGTCATCGATGTTTCTCCACTGCCATTTAACCAGCTAATCAGCTTTTCAGTAGTAACAAAGCAAAATGTAGTACTGTACAAACTCGGCACTTTCGCTGTGAAGCACACCAAAGAAATGCTTCTGTTAAAACTCTACGGTGAGCTCAAACACGATTATTTCATGTACCCACACGAAATTGGAAGTACAGTTTCCGCAGTTTCATAAAACACGAAAGTTAACCGAGGTGGACGATTATCGTTCACGCCCATTGTGGGGCGGTTCACACCGTGTCCTTTGATACGCCCACCGCCACATCAGCCACACGTGAACGACCGCTGGAGTGTAAGCCCGCTCTCTGCGCCAGTCAGTGAACGACCGCTGGAGTGTAAGCCTGCTCTCTGCACCAATCAGTGGAAGTGCAGTTGTCCAACTGCTGGCGCGTGGCTCAAAGCGGGTGCGGGCAGAACCACGAATTCCCCGCGCGAAGCGACTGCGAGTGCGGAAAACGTGCTCGGGCAATTAGCGAACTCCCTGTAAGCAATTGTTCAATCAAAGGAGAGAGAGTGAAAGGTGAAAAGCGTCAACAGGTTGCGAAGGACGGCGAGTTGGATTAGATTAGTCTTTATGAATCCCCGTTTCTACCACAGACTATCAAACCTACGTAAGCTTGTGTCTGTATGTGATACCAAACAATTTACAAAGCAGGAAAGTCCGTTGGCAGTTGTTAATGTACGAGGGACCTTCAAGAAGTAATTACACGAAAAGAATGACATGGGAAGGTGGGTCCACAATTCTTGCATCATTTGTCGTTTGAATGAGCACGTTTGTTTACAGTGCACATAACAACTCAAAATAAAATACAATAATCACCAAATATCTCTGAACGTAAGAGGTTGTCAACTGATAATAAGCGTTTTTTTTTAATTTTTAACCACAGATTGACATGACTAAACTTTCAATTGTTGCTACCCTAAGGAATCAGAGCCTGCAATAAAAAAAGTCTCGTGCACAATCTTCTTAAACACAGTTATTAAGTTAACAAATGCTAATTGAGTATATACACCCAAGCATGACAAATACTGTAAATTTTCTTACATCCATGGAACGGATACAATGACTAATTAAGCTCAAGCAAACAATAGTGAGTTATTATTGAAAATAGACATATAAGACGGTGACCATTACAACGGATATTCAAAATGTTAAGATGTGTGTGAAATCTTATGGGACTTAACTGCTGAGGTCATCGGTCCCTAAGCTTACACACTATGTAACCTAAATTATCCTAAGGACAAACACACACACACATGCCCGAGGGAGGACTCGAACCTCCGCCGGGACCAGCCCCACAGTCCATGACTGCAGCGCCTTAGACCGCTCGACAACGGATATTACATTAAAATGTTCCTCAGCTTACCAAGCATACACGCAAATATTTGAGCGGCAAAGGAACTACCTGAAAATTTAATTAGAACATCTCTCACATATAGAACTTTAGGCAGAATATTAAAGCAAATACATGAGTGCCTTAATTGTTTGGTGCATGAATATACTGTGGCTGAAATATAACTTTTGATATTGTCTTGTATGATGCTGTGGACATATTTGCACCAATATAATGTTGCTAAAAAGTTTTTCTACGAATCTGAGGATAAAAGTTCCTCATAGTGGTTTAAGAGGCATGTATATGATAGAACGTAGAAGGCTAATTTCTTTATTTTTATTTGGATATTGTTTTGGTAAAAACGTAACTGTTAATATAGATTCAGTGGTTTCTCGTAGTTTGCATGTAGCTATAGGACTGGGGCTCAATGGACTTGAAGCTTTGTGTTAAACATCAAAACTAAATATTGCTAAAACGTTTTTCTACGAATCTGAGGATACGATGAGGAAAAAGTTCCCCATAGTGGTTTAAGAGGCATGTATATGCCAGAACGTAGAAGGCTAATTTCTTTATTTTTAATTGGATGTTGTTTTGGTAAAAACGTAACTGTTAATATAGATTCAGTGGTTTCTCGTAGTTTGCATGTAGCTATAGGACTGGGGCTCAATGGACTTGAAGCTTTGTGTTAAACATCAAAACTACACTACCGTTAAAACAAAATTCTGGGGTGCATATCTTGATGGAAGTATTATAGATCCATTTTCATAGTACTTTTTGGTTTGTTTTATGACAATGCACTGCTTGGTGAACTAGTAGACGATATCAGTACCCTAAACAATGGTCATCAGAGGATGAAGTGTATGGATTTTCAGAAGGAGCTTGGTAATACAAAATTGCATTGTACAGCAGTCAGAGTAAAGGGTTGATGCATCAATGTGGTATATGATATCTCTACTGGTTAGCCAATAACCAAGTCAGTGAAGTATGTACTGAGTCTATTTTTTCCAGCATGTGTGGAGAAAAGTAGTTACAATGAGGTGGTTTTTGTTAAACTGCAAGCAACCAGTTTCATTGGACAGAATGTTAAGTAAATAACCACTGTTTGCATTCAGATTGTAAAGGTTTGAACAGTTCTCCATATAACATGTCTGACAACCTGCTTTTTAATTACAGATTTAAAGACAATTTTAATTCTGTTTTATCACATTATAATTGTGAATTATCATTATTAAATTTACATAGTTTCTTTTGATATCTCTGATGAAAATTAAATGTCTGATAACATGAAAAAGAGTCAAAGTCCAACTGATTTCGGTAGACGCAAATGTTTATTTCTTTAATAGGCTATAAGTGCTATTTTAGAATAATTGTAGACATTATGCACAGACAACTAGGTATTATTTTAAAATTCAGCATGCTGATGGAATAGTTTACCAAAAAACATTACAACAGAACTTAAGTTTATTTACACATATTTAAACACATAGCAGTATGCCAAATTCCTACTACAAGTCAAGCACATAAGTGTTGCTACTCTCCATAATGACGTTTGCTCCTCTACTATCTGAACTTTTCATGAAAAACTTTGAACTGATTCTCTTACAGAAATAACCAATTAATTGCAAAATTATGTACTGGTTCAGGTATGTGTATGATGCCCTGTGTTAATAGACTTGTACGTTGGACAGTTAGATACATCACTACAACATTTAAATTCTGAGCATAAGAAAATTCGATTCACAGCGAAGGTGTGAGTCTGCATTATAAATGTCTTGCGCCTTAATGTTGATATTATCACAAGGAGGCACATATTTGGATTTACCAAATAGTCGTAACTACAGACCTGGTAATCCCTGAAAGCTCCCAGGACCTACACAGCCACAAAATATACAGCTTTCCATTCGATGGTGCATCGCTCGCAACATATCCGTTCCGTTATATGAATGTACCTTGCAAGCAGAACTACAGACCTTCAAATATTTCGATCCAGATCTGCTCTGATTAATGATATACTGCGAAAAAAGGAAATGTGTAAAGTTACACCACTTCTGTACAATGTCCAAGACGAATCAGTTATTAATTACGAAAACCGGTGTCTTTTCTCATTGTTGTTGTTATTGTTGTGGTCTTCAGTCCTGAGACTGGTTTGATGCAGCTCTCCATGCTACTCTATCCTGTGCAAGCTTTTTCATCTCCCAGTACCTACTGCAACCTACATCCTTCTGAATCTGCTTAGTGTATTCATCTCTTGGTCTCCCTCTACGATTTTTACCCTCCACGCTGCCCTCCAATACTAAATTGGTGATCCCTTGATGCCTCAGGACATGTCCTACCAACCGATCCCTTCTTCTGGTCAAGTTGTGCCACAAACTTCTCTTCTCCCCAATCCTATTCAATACTTCCTCATTAGTTATGTGATCTACCCATCTAATCTTCAGCATTCTTCTGTAGCACCACATTTCGAAAGCTTCTATTCTCTTCTTGTCCAAACTATTTATCGTCCATGTTTCACTTCCATACATGGCTACACTCCATACGAATACTTTCAGAAATGACTTCCTGACACTTAAATCAATACTGGATGTTAACAAATTTCTCTTCTTCAGAAACGCTTTCCTTGCCATTGCCAGCCTACATTTTATATCCTCTCTACTTCGACCATCATCAGTTATTTTGCTCCCCAAATAGCAAAACTCCTTTACTACTTTAAGTGCCTCATTTCCTAATCTAATTCCCGACTTAATTAGACTACATTCCATTATCCTTGTTTTGCTTTTGTTGATGTTCATCTTATATCCTCCTTTCAAGACACTGTCCATTCCATTCAACTGCTCTTCCAAGTCCTTTGCTGTCTCTGACAGAATTACAATGTCATCGGCGAACCTCAAAGTTTTTATTTCTTCTCCATGAATTTTAATACCTACTCCGAATTTTTCTTTTGTTTCCTTTACTGCTTGCTCAATATACAGATTGAACAACATCGGGGAGAGGCTACAACCCTGTCTTACTCCCTTCCCAACCACTGCTTCCCTTTCATGTCCCTCGACTCTTATAACTGCCATCTGGTTTCTGTACAAATTGTAAATAGCCTTTCGCTCCCTGTATTTTACCCCTGCCACCTTTAGAATTTGAAAGAGAGTATTCCAGTCAACATTGTCAAAAGCTTTCTCTAAGTCTACAAATGCTAGAAATGTAGGTTTGCCTTTCCTTAATCTTTCTTCTAAGATAAGTCGTAAGGTCAGTATTGCCTCACGTGTTCCAGTGTTTCTACGGAATCCAAACTGATCTTCCCCGAGGTTGGCTTCTACTAGTTTTTCCATTCGTCTGTAAAGAATTCGTGTTAGTATTTTGCAGCTATGACTTATTAAGCTGATAGTTCGGTAATTTTCACATCTGTCAACACCTGCTTTCTTTGGGATTGGAATTATTATATTCTTCTTGAAGTCTGAGGGTATTTCGCCTGTTTCATACATCTTGCTCACCAGATGGTAGAGTTTTGTCAGGACTGGCTCTCCCACGGCCGTCAGTAGTTCCAATGGAATATTGTCTACTCCGGGGGCCTTGTTTCGACTCAGGTCTTTCAGTGCTCTGTCAAACTCTTCACGCAGTATCATATCTCCCATTTCATCTTCATCTACATCCTCTTCCATTTCCATAATATTGTCCTCAAGTACATCGCCCTTGTATAGACCCTCTATATACTCCTTCCACCTTTCTGCTTTCCCTTCTTTGCTTAGAACTGGGTTTCCATCTGAGCTCTTGATATTCATACAAGTCGTTCTCTTATCTCCAAAGGTCTCTTTAATTTTCCTATAGGCGGTGTCTATCTTACCCCTAGTGAGATAGGCCTCTACATCCTTACATTTGTCCTCTAGCCATCCCTGCTTAGCCATTTTGCACTCCCTGTCGATCTCATTTTTGAGACGTTTGTATTCCTTTCTGCCTGTTTCACTTACTGCATTTTTATATTTTCTCCTTTCATCAAGTAAATTCAATATTTCTTCTGTTACCCAAGGATTTCTACTAGCCCTCGTCTTTTTACCTACTTGATAGTCTGCTGCCTTCACTACTTCATCCCTCAAAGCTACCCATTCTTCTTCTACTGTATTTATTTCCCCCATCCCTGTCAATTGCTCCCTCATGCTCTCCCTGAATCTCTGTACAACCTCTGGTTCTTTTAGTTTATCCAGGTCCCATCTCCTTAAATTCCCACCTTTTTGCAGTTTCTTCAGTTTTAATCTACAGGTCATAACCAATAGATTGTGGTCAGAGTCCACATCTGCCACTGGAAATGTCTTACAATTTAAAACCTGGTTCCTAAATCTCTGTCTTACCATTATATAATCTATCTGATACCTTTTAGTATCTCCAGGGTTCTTCCATGTATACAACCTTCTTTCATGATTCTTAAACCAAGTGTTAGTTATGATTATGTTGTGCTCTGTGCAAAATTCGACCAGGCGGCTTCCTCTTTCATTTCTGTCCCCCAATCCATATTCACCTACTATGTTTCCTTCTCTCCCATTTCCTACACTCGAATTCCAGTCACCCATGACTATTAAATTTTCGTCTCCCTTCACAATCTGAATAATTTCTTTTATTTCATCATACATTTCTTCAATTTCTTCGTCATCTGCAGAGCTAGTTGGCATATATACTTGTACTACTGTAGTAGGCGTGGGCTTCGTATCTATCTTGGCCACAATAATGCGTTCACTATGCTGTTTGTAGTAGCTTACCCGCATTCCTATTTTCCTATTCATTATTAAACCTACTCCTGCATTACCCCTATTTGATTTTGTGTTTATAACCCTGTAGTCACCTGACCAGAAGTCTTGTTCCTCCTGCCACCGAACTTCACTAATTCCCACTATATATAACTTCAACCTATCCATTTCCCTTTTTAAATTTTCTAACCTACCTGCCCGATTAAGGGATCTGACATTCCACGCTCCGATCCGTAGAACGCCAGTTTTCTTTTTCCTGATAACGACATCCTCTTGAGTAGTCCCCGCCCGGAGATCCGAATGGGGGACTATTTTACCTCCGGAATATTTTACCCAAGATGACGCCATCATCATGTAATCATACAGTAAAGCTGCATGCCCTCGGGAAAAATTACGGCTGTAGTTTCCCCTTGCTTTCAGCCGTTCGCAGTACCAGCACAGCAAGGCCGTTTTGGTTATTGTTACAAGGCCAGATCAGTCAATCATCCAGACTGTTGCCCTTGCAACTACTGAAAAGGCTGCTGCACCTCTTCAGGAACCACACGTTTGTCTGGCCTCTCAACAGATACCCCTCCGTTGTGGTTGCACCTACGGTACGGCTATCTGTATCGCTGAGGCACGCAAGCCTCCCCACCAACGGCAAGGTCCATGGTTCATGGGGGGGGTCTTTTCTCATATACTAGCAAAATAACTCCTCAAATGGCTTATTTCTCACAACCACAGACCTGCATTTTATAACGCACAACAGGATATCAATTTTTTTTATCCTGTAGTAAAGGCGAAATGCAACCGTTGGCATAAAGTCGTGTGCGAGCAATGTGGAGAAGTAGACGTATGTTGATCAGTCAGGTGGAGCTCTGGCTGTAAGGTTATCTGAAAATGAGAACTCTCGAGATTAAAAAGAAAATACTTTTCTGATCATGTTTTAACAGAAAACCACTCACATGACGTATAATGTAAAGATTTACATTCTGTTAAGAAAATCACGAATATGACCCGACCAGAAATACTAGTAATCAACGACCTCATAACATAAAACGACAGCTTAATATTAAATAAACAAACCCAGTTTCCTCTTTTCCCCTATGTTAAATTGAGCTACAAACATTAGACGAAATTAACTGAACTCTTATTATCATCTGATTTTAAATGTATATCCATATGTTAGCAAAACATCTCGCAGAGAATTCGAGAAAATTCTGGTCCAATGTGAAATCGCTAAGTGGGTTTAAGGCTTCGATTCGGTCACTTGTTAGCCAATCTGGTATAGCAGTTGCAGATAGCAAAACGAAAATCGAAATTTTAAGTTCCACGTTCAATAAATCTTTCGCGCAGGAGAATCGTACAAGCACATCGTCATTTGATCATCGAGTATACTCACGTATAAATGGCATAGTATTAAGCAATCCTGCCGAAGGGAAACAAGTGAAGGAGTGGAAAAGAAATAAGTCACCAGGTCCAGATGAAATCCCAATTCTGTTTTTCAAATAGTGCTCTTTGGAGCTGGCCGCTTATGAAGTTTGCAGTTATTGCGAATCTCTCGCCCAGCGCAAAGTCCCTACCAAGCGACTGGAGAATAGCGCAGATGACTGCTGTATAATTTTTTTTTCTTTGTTTGAGTCAAAAGTCTTCCAACAGCTTTGATGCGGTCCACCACGGTTTTCTCTCCTGTGCCAACCTGTTCATCTCAGACTAGCACTTGCAGCCTACAACTTCAATTATTCCAGTCTGTCTTCCTCCACCGTTTTTGCCCTCAAGATCTCCCTCTGTTGCCTAGGAAGTCATTTTCTGATGTCTTAACAGATCATCCTGTCCCTTCTCCTTCTCTGTGTTTTCCACATATTCCTTTCCTCTTCCATTCTGCGCAGAACCTCCTCATTCCTTACCTTATCAGTCCACCTAATTTTCAACATTCATCTGTAGCACCACATCTCAAAAGTTTCGATTCTCTTCTGTTCCGGTTTTCCAAAGCGGATGTTTCACTACCGTACAATGCTGTATGTTCTCAAATTAAGGTGTATGTTTGATATTAAAATACTTTTCTTGACTAAGAATGCGCTTTTGCCATTGCTAGTCTGTTTTTCATACCCTCCTTGCTACGCCCGCCATTGGTTTGTTTGCTGCCTAGGTAGTAGAAGTCCTTAACTTCATCTACTTCGTAATCATCAATCCTGATGTTAAATTTCAAGCTGTTCTCACTCCTGTTACTTCTCACTACGTTCGTCTTTCTTCGATTTACTCTCAGTTCATATTTTGTACTCATTAGACCGTTCATTCCATTCAGCAGATCATCTAATTCTTCTTCACTTTCACTCAGGATACCAATGTCATCATCGAATCATATGACATATCCTTTCACCTTGAATTTTAGTTCTATTCCTAAACCTTTCTTACTCCTAAACCTTTCTTACGGCTGAAAGCAAGGGGAAACTACAGCCGTAATTTTTCCCGAGGGCATGCAGCTTTACTGTATGATCAAATGATGATGGCGTCCTCTTGGGTAAAATATTCCGGAGGTAAAGTAGTCCCCTATTCGGATCACTGGGCGGGGACTACTCAAGAGGACGTCGTTATCAGGAGAAAGAAAACTGGCGTTCTACCGGATCGGAGCGTGGAATGTCAGATCCCTTAATAGGGTAGGTAGGTTAGAAAATTTAAAAAGGGAAATGGATAGGTTAAAGTTAGATATAATGTGAATTAGTGAAGTTCGGTGGCAGGAGGAACAAGGCTTTTGGTCAGGTGAATACAGGGTTATCATTACATCAAATAGGGGTAATGCAAGAATAGGTTTAATAATGAATAAAAAAAATAGGAGTGGGGGTAAGCTACTACAAACAGCATAGTAAACGCATTTTTATGGACAAGATAGACATGAAACCCACGCCTACTACAGTAGTACAAGTTTATATGCCAACTAGCTCTGCACATGAAGAATAAATTGATGAAATGTATGATGAGATAAAAGAAATTATTCAAATAGTGAAGGGAGACGAAAATTTGATAGTCATAGGTGAAATTCGATAGTAGGAAAAGGGAGAGAAGGAAACGTAGTAGGTGATTATGGATTGGGGGAAAGAAATGAAAGAGGAAGTCGCCTGCTAGAATTCTGCACAGAGCATAACTTAATCATAGCTAACACTTGGTTCAAGAATCATGACAGAAGGTTGTATGCATGGAAGAACCCTGGAGATACTAGAAGGTATCAGACAGATTATATAATGGTAAGACAGAGATTTAGGAATCAGGTTTAAATTCTAAGACATTTCCAGGGGCAGATGTGGTTATGAACTGTAGATTAAAATTGAAGAAATTTCAAAAAGGTGGGAATTTAAGGAGATGGGACCTGGGTAAACTGACTAAACCAGAGGTTGTACGAGTTTCAGGGAGAGCATAAGGAACAATTGACAGGAATGGGGGAAAAATACAGTAGAAGAAGAACAGGTAGCTTTGAGGGATGAAGTACTGAAGGCAGCAGAGGATGAAGTAGGTAAAAAGACGAGGGTAACAGAAGAAATATTGAATTTAATTGATGAAAGGAGAAACTGAAAGAATGCAGTAAATGAAGGAGGCAAAAAGGAATACAAACGTCCTAAAAATGAGATCGACTGGAAGTACAAAATGGCTAAGCAGGGATGATTAGAGGACAAATGTAGGTATGTAGAGGCTTATCTCACTAGGGGTAAGATAGATAGTCTAGACATACGACGAGCGTGAGCAATAGCGATTATGCCCTGATAGAGACTGAGGGCAGTATGGATGTTATTGGCATCTCCCAACGAAATTTGATCGGGGGAAATACCGAGTAGTCCGTTTAAGCCGCGCAGCCAATAACTAGGTAAAGATCTTTGTGTCGCTGTTGAGTCACGTCAAGGGGCAGTAATCGCATAACTGTGAGTTACCCCGATGCTTGTAGATAGCAATGAGGAAACCATCGATGAAGCCATCTGGAATCGGCGTTCCTTAGATCATGGATGTTTTGTGTATGTTGTTGTTGTTGTTTTTGTTGTTGTTGCGGCCTTCAGTCCAGAGACTAGTTTGATGCAGCTTTCCATGCTACTCTATCCTGCGAAAGCCTCTTCATCTCCCAGTACCTACTGCAACCTACACACTTCTGAATCTGCTTAGTGTATTCCTCTCTTGGTCTCCCTCTACTATTTTTACCCTCCACGCTGCCCTCCAATACTAAATTGCTGACCCCTTGATGCCTCAGAACATGTCCTACTAACCGATCCCTTCTTCTAGTTAAGTTGTGCCACAAACTCCTCTTCTCCCCAATTCTATTCAATACCTCCTCACTAGTTATATGACATACCCATCTAATCTACAACATTCTTCTGTAGCACCACATTTCGAAAGCTTCTATTCTCTTCTTGTCCCAACTATTTATTGTCCATGTTTCACTTTCATACATGGCTGCACTCCATACAAATAGTTTCAGAAACGACTTCTTGACTCTTAAATCTATATTCGATGTTATCAAATTTCTCTTCTTCATAAAGGCTTTCCTTGCCATTGCCTGTCTACAATTTATATCCTCTCTACTTCTACCATCATCGGTTATTTTGTTCCCTAAGTAGCAAAACTCCTTAACTACTTTAAGTGTCTCATTTCCTAATCTAATTCCCTCAGCATCACCCGACTTAATCCGACTAAATTCCTTTATCCTCGTTTTTATTTTGTTGATGTTCATATTATATCCTCCTGTCCATTCCGTTCAACTGCTCTCCCAAGTCCTTTGCAGTCTCTGACAGAATTACAATATCATCGGCAAATCTCAAAATTTGTATATCTTCTCCATGGATTTTAATTCCTACTCCAATTTTTTTTTCTTTCCTTTACAGATTGCTCACTGTACATATAGAATAACATCGGTGATAGGCTGCAACCATGTCTCACTCCCTTCCCAGCCACTGCTTCCCGTTCATGCCTTTCGCTCCCTGTAGTTTACCCCTGCCACCCTTACAATTTGAAAGAGAATATTCCAGCCAACGTTGTCAAAAGCTTTCTCTACAAATGCTAGAAACGTAGGTTTGCCTTTCCTTAATCTATCGTTTAAGATAAGTCGTAGGGTCAGTACTGCCTCACGTGTTCCAATATTTCTACGGAATCCAAACTGATCTTCCCAGAGGTCGGCTTCTACCAGTTTTTCCTTTAATCTCTAAAGAATTCGCTTTAGTATTTTGCAGACGTGATTATTAAACTGATAGTTCGGTAATTTTCAAATCTGTCTATATCTACATCCATACTCCGCAAGCCACCTGACGGTGTGTGGCGGAGGGTACCTTGAGTACCTCTATCGATTCTCCCTTCTATTCCAGTCTCGTATTGTTCGTGAAAAGAAAGATTGTCGGTATGCCTCTGTGTGGGCACTAATCTCTCTCATTTTATCCTCATGGTCTCTTCGCGAGATATACGTAGAAGGAAGAAATATACTGCTTGACACCATGCTGAAGGTTCTCGAAACAAAAGCCCGTACCGAGCTACTGATCGTCTCTCCCGCAGAGTCAAAAACTGGTTCAAATGGCTCTGAGCACTATGGGACTTAACATCTACAGTCATCAGTTCCCTAGAACTTAGAACTACTTCAACCTAACTAACCTAAGGACAGCACACAACACCCGGTCATCACGAGGCAGAGAAAATCCCTGACCCCGCCGGGAATCGAACCCGGGAACCCGGGCGTGGAAAGCGAGAACGCTACCGCACGACCACGGGCTGCGGACCCTGCAGAGTCTTCCACTGGAGTTTATCTATCATCTCCATAACGTTTTCGCGATTACTAAATGTTCCTGTAACGAAGAGCGCTGCTCTCTGTTGGATCTTCTCTATCTCTTCTATCAACCCTATCTGGTACATATCCCACACTGCTGAGCAGTATTCCAACAGTGGACGAACAAGCGTACTGTAACTCACATCCTTTGTTTTCGGATTGCATTTCCTTAGCATTCTTCCAATGAATCTCAGTCTGGCATTTGCTTTACCAACCATCAACTTTTAATGATCATTCCATTTTAAATCACTCCTAATGCGTACTCCCAGACAATTTGTGGAATTAACAGCTTCCAGTTGCTGACCTGCTATATTGTAGCTAAATGATAAAGGATCTTTCTTTCTATGTATTCGCAGCACATTACCCTTGTCTACATTGAGATTCAGTTGCCATTCCCTGCAGCATGCGTCAATTCGCTGCAGATCCTCCTGCATTTCAGTACAATTTTCCATAGTTACAACCTCTCGATATACCACAGCATCATCCGCAAAAAGCCTCAGTGAACTTCCGATGTCATCCGGAAGGTCATTTATGTATATTGTGAACAGCAACGGTCCTAAGACACTCCCCTGCGGCACACCTGAAATCAATCTTACTTCGGAAGACTTCTCTCCATTGAGAATGACATGCTGCGTTCTGTTAGTTACGAACTCTTCAATCCAATCGCACGATTGGTCTGATAGTCGATATGCTCTTACTTTGTTCATTAAATGAATGTGGAAAACTGTATCGAACGCCTTGCGGAAGTCAAGGAACACGCTATCTACCTGGGAACCCGTGTCTATGGCCCTCTGAGTCTCGTGGACGAATAGCGCGAGCTGGGTTTCACACGATCGACTTTTCGAAACCCATGCTGAATCCTACAGAGTAGATTTCTAGTCTCCAGATAAGTCATTATTCTCGAACGTAATACGTGTTCCAAAATTCTACAACTGATCGACGTTTCAGATATAGCTCTATAGTTCTGCACATCTGTTCTACGTCCCTTTTTGGAAACGGGGATGATCTGTGCCCTTTTCCAATCCTTTGGAACGCTACGCTCTTCTAGAGACCTACGGTACACCTGCTTTCTTTGGGATTGGAATTGTTATATTATTCTTGAAGTCTGAGGGTATTTTGCCTGTGTCATACAGCTTGTCAGAGTTTCGTTAAGCCTGGCTCTCCCAAGGCTGGCAGTAGTTCTAATGAAATGCTGTCTACCCCCGGGGCCTTGTTTCGATTTAGGTCTTTCAGTGCTCTGTCAAACTCGTCAGGCAGCATAATATCTCCTATTTCATCTTCATCTACACTCTCTTCCATTTCTATAATACTGTCCTCAAAAACATCGCCATTGTATAGATCCTCTATATACTCCTTCCACCTTTCTGCTTTCCCTTCTTTGTTTAGAGCTGGGTTTCCATCTGAGCTCTTGGTATACATGCAAGTGGTTCCCTTTTCTCCAAAGGTCTCTTTAATTTTCCTTTGGCAGTATCTTCCTAACCCCTAGTGATATATGCCTCTACATCCTTACATTTGTCCTCTAGCCATCCCTGCTTAGACATTTTGCACTTCCTGTCGATCTCATTTTTGAGACGTTAGTATGCCTTTTTGCCTTCTTCATTTACTGCATTTTTGTAGTTTCTCCTTTCATTGATTAAATTCAATACTTCTTCTGTTGCCCAAGGATTTCTACTAGCCCTCGTCTTTTTACCTGCTGCCTTCACTACTTCATCCCCCAAAGCTACCCATTCTTCTTCTACTGTATTTCTTCCCCTCATTCCTGTCAATTGTTCCGTTATGCTCTCCCTGAAACTCTGTACAACGTTTGGTTTAGTTAGTTTATCCAATCCTGGTCCCATCTCCTTAAATTCCCACCTTTTTGAAATTTCTTCAATTTTAATCTACAGTTCATAACCATGTCTGCCCCTGGAAATGTCTTAGAATTTAAAACCTGATTCCTAAATCTCTGTCTTACCATTATATAATCTGTCTGATACCTTCTAGTATCTCCAGGATTCTTTCATGTATACAAGCTTCTTTCATGATTCTTGAACCAAGTGTTAGCTGTGATTAAGTTATGCTCTGTGCAGAATTCTAGCAGGCGGCTTCGTGTTTCATTTCTTACCCCGAATCCATATTCACCTATTACGTTTCCTTCTCTCCATTTTCGTTGTATCGATTTCCACCTATGACTATTAAATTTTCGTCTCCCTTCTCTATGTGAATAATTTCTTTTATCTCATCATACATTTCATCAATTTCTTCTTCATGTGCATAGCTAGTTGGCATATAAACTTGTACTGCTGTAGCAAGCGTGGGCTTCGTGTCTATCTTGGCCACAATAATGCGTTCACTATGCTGTTTGTAGTAGATTACCCGCATTCCTATTTTTTATTCATTATTAAACCTACTCCTACATAACGCCTATTTAATTTTGTATTGATAACCCTGTATTCACCTGACCAAATGTCTTATTGCTCTTGCCACCGAACATCACTAATCTCCACTATATCTAACTTGAACCTATCGATTTCCCTTTTTAAATTTTCTAACCTACTTGCCGGATTAAGGGATCTGACATTCCACGCTCCAATCCGTAGAATGCCAGTTTTCTTTCTCCTGATAATGACGTCCTCTTGAGTAGTCCATGCCCAGAGATCCGAATGGGGGACTATTTTACCTCCTAAGAGGTCGCCATCATCATTTAACTGTTGTGGCGTAACATGACAGCTACGTCACACTGAAGTAGCCGAAAGGCACGCGTAATCTCACGTAGGCTAGATAGAGGTCTGAAACAGGATACTTATTAATGTTATAAAGAAAAGTATGCAGCTCCTCGAATACTTATCTTTTAATTCTTGTTGTATACATCGTTCTTGATGAGACATTTCATATGATAATAAATGAAACTATGTAAGGCTAATGGCGCCTTGCTAGGTCGTAGCTATTGACTTAGCGGAAGGCTATTCTAACTATCTGCTCGGCTAATGATCGATGCTTCGTCCGTGTAGTCGCTAGCAATGTCGTCCGTACAACTGGGGCGAGTGCTAGTCCGTATCTCGAGACCTGCCTTGTGGTGGCGCTCGGTCTGCGATCACACAGTGGCGACACGCGGGTCCGACATGTACTAAATGGACCGCGGCCGATTTAAGCTACCACCTAGCAAGTGTGGTGTCTGGCGGTGACACCACATTAACCATACAGTAAAGTTGCATGCCCTCGGGAAAAATTACGGCTGTAGTTTCCCCCTGCTTCCAGCCGTTCGCAGTACCAGCACAGCAAGGTCGTTTTGGTTAGTGTTACAAGGACAGATCAGTCAATCATCCAGACTGTTGCCCTGGATCTACTGGAAAGGCTGCTGCCCTCTTCAGGAACCACACGTCTGTCTGGACTCTCAACGGATACCCCTCCGTTGTGGTTGCACCTACGGTACGGCCATCTGTATCGCTGAGGCACGCAGAACTCCCCACCAACGGCAAGGTCCATGGTTCATCGGGGGTGGGCTTGTGTACAAGATGCACAAAAGAACGGAGTCGCTAAATTATTGATCAACATCCCTGACATCGTTTTGCTGCAGAATCCTTGAACATACTCTCAGTCTGAATACCATAAATTTTCTTGAAACCGAGAAGCTTATGTCTACGAATCAATCATGGCTCGTTCGAAAGTCAGCTTGATCTATTCTCACGTGATACACTGCGAACTATGGATGATGGGCAGCAGGTTGATTCCATATTTCTAGATTTCTGAAAAATGTTTGACATGTTGCCACAACACAGGCTGTTAAAGAAGGTATGAGCATATGGATTAGTTACCCATATATGTGAGTGGCTTGCAGATTTTTCCAGCTATAGAACCCAATGTGTTGTCCTCGACGACTGTTCATCAGAGACCAAGGAATGCCCCAGGGAAGTGTGACAGGACTGCTGTTGTTCGTGCTGATGATGCTGCGGTGTACGTTACGGTGTCGAATTTGTGTGGCTGTAGGTGGGTACCAGATGAGTTATACAAAATTTCTGGTTGGTGTGATGAATGGCAGCTAGCTCTAAATTTAGAAAAATGTAAGTTAATGAGGATTAGCAGGAAAAATAAACCTGCAATGTCCGGATACTAGTAGTGTCTCGCTTGACACAGTCACGTCATTTAAATATCTTGGCTATCGATACAAATCGATATGAAACTGAACGAGCAAGTTAGGACTGTGGCAGGAAAGGCGGATGGTCGGCTTCGGTTTACTGGGAGAATTTTTGGAAAGTGTGGTCCATCTGCAGAGGAGACCGCATGAAGGACGCTAGCGCGACCTATTCTTGAGTACTGCTTGAGTGTCTGGGATCAGTACCAGGTCGGATTGAAGGAAAGCATGGAAGCAATCAAGAGTCGGGGTGCTAAATTTGTTACTGGTAGGTTCGAACAACACAAAAGTGTTACGAAGATGCTTCAGGAACTCAAATGGGAATTGGGGAAGGCGATATTCCTTTCGAGGAACACTATTGAGAAAAATTAGAGACCCGTCATCTGAAGCTGACTGCAGAATGATTCTCTTGTCTTCAAAGTACAACGCGCGTGAGTACCAAGAAGATAAGACAGAGAAATTACGGCTCATACGGAGGCATATAAACAGTGGTTTTTCCTCGCTCTAACTGCGAGTGGAGTCCTACGCGCTGATGGATTGCGAAGTTTCGATGTATATATCCTGATAGCGTACTCAGGTATGGAATGCAAATTGATGTTTTGTAAGGATCATAATTGTTTTGTCGGATAATACTTTAAATGCAACGAAGAAAAGTCTCAATCACTTCAAACTATTGGGTCTCACTTACTTCTATTACATACACACACATCTGTTGTACTTAAGTATTGTTGATAAATGTTTTTTTTCACTGACAACTCATCAAAGCCCTAATTGCAAAGTGAATTAAGTACATTTCATTAGCACTATATTTTTCCGTGTTATTTGAAATTTTGAATGAAAATATAATTTACGTCAGATCGTTAGTCAGTTTATTGCTAGATATAAAATCAACCGAAATCGTCTTTTCCGTAGATACCCTTCTGAACCCTACTACACAGTAAGACGTAACAGAAATGGTGCCGAGGTGGGGAATGGGTGGGGCGAAGGACTAAAGAGCGTTTCGTTTGTGGACGTTCCGTTCCATTTCCATGACATGAGCTGATATTTATGAAAAGTCGTAAACCAGCGTTACAACATGGAAGCAGGAGTCTTGCTTTATCCACAAAAATATTCCCTCTCGTGTCTTTAGAGTTTTAGACTACGTTCTCATTACACTCACATAGTGTACTAAGCGATGTCTTTCTAGACATCTTTCGTTTAGTTGAAGGCGTCACTTGATTCTTCGTAACGATTAAGAGGCGAAATTTTGTAGCATTATGTTTATTATACTAAATTTCGTACTGCATTGTCAAAGACGAGAGCATTTTGGAAAATATGTGTAGAGTGTAATCTTTCAATGTCGGTTATTTTAAAAATAAAATATTTTTGCTTATGTCCTTTCACAGGCAAATAATAGCCATATTTAGGTATGATCCTTGAAATATTTATTTAAACATTACAGCTAGTTGAGATTGTGAGGTAAATTTCTTTGTACTCATAATGTAAATTTCGAGTCCTCCGGTGCAGAAAAAAATCTACTTAAGGTTAATGACTTGACTGGAAATTGTCTGACTTTTAAACCGCCGTGCAGCCTTTTTCTTCCGGGTACATTTATAGCTCCTGTGGACCTATCAAAATGTAAACAACTGTAGTAACTTTTATGGTAGCTGTTTTTGCATGTAGAAAAAATATGTATAGTCATTTTTCTACCTTTTCTTGTGGTTTTAGAAGTAGTAACACTACCAGCACCACCGTTTCACTTCTTTTATCATTATTATTTTATGTTATATTATATAAACGATATAACTAAAAGTAATTTAGCTTTAGCAGTGTTTGCTATTTTAGAAATAATCTCTTTAACTGGAACTCTTGCTGTGAGATAAGACAGTAAATTTTCTTGTTCTAGAGCGCCAAATTTTTCTGATTTACTTGTATGTGCTGTTAGTTTACCAAGTTTCTACTTTAACGTTCTTGTTTGTAACATCGATGAAGTTACGAAGTTTGAAAATTCTGTGGAGACTAGCACAAAGTGTAGCCTATACAAGCAACAAAGGGGTTTGTACGGGGTCTGTCTAGGACGGTGCTAATTATGAAGCAGCCGACAACGTGGAGGTATGCTTCCTGTCAGAAGCCAGTGTACTCATAGAGCACCAGAGTTCGGGTTAAACTTATGATCTGCAACGTAGCTGTGACTTTAAACTTCTCGGAACAGACACAATAAATATGTTGAGAGCAGGTGACCGTGATTTAATTCAAGCAAGAAATGACGCATCGTGCGAAGAGAGCTAGGAACTGCGTTAGTCATTGTCAGACAAATTGGTATTCGGCCATCAAATTTTTGTGTAAGACGATCATCACATTGCCAGTGTACATGGTATTTGCTAGCTAGTCTTCTCTCTACCAACTGCGGACCGTCTTAACAAAACTCAGCAAACGCCATTTACAAAATTTTATAGGACAGGTGTTTTAGTGTTGTACTCAGTATAGTTGATTCAAAAAATTTCAGTAAAGTAATACTGGTCATCCAAGAAGGTAGCGACTGATGAGGGAACAATTGAAGTTCATCACTAGCAGCCGTTATTGAGAAAAAAGGTAATATAAATTTTTACAAAACTCAACATGTCTACTTCTTCTTGCAGGTTTTGTGAATATTTTAAGGTCATACTGTTACACAACTGCAGCTGTCCGTAGTAAAGCACTTCTCCAATAGACAGTTTTGGTAAGGCTTGATTCTGCTGACAGTCAACACAGACAGAGTAATGTTTTATTTATATTAAAAATTTTGAAAACTCTTTTTGTCCTTACTTTGTGCAACCTATAATCTGTTCTTACGTTAGTTTCAATTGCAAATCTTGAGCGGACTATAACTCTACAACGAAGTGTGCACAAGTCGAGCAACTATCAGTATGGGTATTTCCAAAGTCCAGATAGAAACGTTTGTAGAATATCTTTTTATACTTTAAAAGAGAACAGTCTATCGACCCTTGTTGAACTCTAGAAGCAATGACTCTATCATGGTTTTGAAGATTTAACTCTGATGCAATATACGACAGTTTAACATTTCTACACTTATGAGAAGATCTGCTTTTATACTAAAGTATATACTCCCTCATGAACTGCGTCTGTCTCTTTCCTGCAGTTTGCGAGCTCGTCCACCTCGATTCTCCTTAGGTAGTACACATTCTAGCTTATATCTTTTGGCACTATTCCTGAGTCTATCTCCGGACACTCCTGGAAAGACATGTATCAAATAATCATAACCTATTCAGACAATTATTTTCGTTCTACAAACTTTTTATTTAAGCTATAAATTGTTGTGGCGTAACAAGCTAGCTACGCCACACTGAGAAGGGAGCCGAAAGAAAGGCACGCATACACACACGCCGACTGGCGTGAATTCTGGAACAGGATAGTATTGAATCGTAGCAAGAAAAGTACGTAGCTGCTTTATACTTAACTTTTAATCTTTGTTGGTTTACAACGTTCTTCCTGAGACATTTATACGATAACTCTCAAAGTAGGTAAGGCTAATGGCACCTTGCTAGGTTGTAGCCATGGACTCAGCAGAAGACTATTCTAACTGTCTCTCGGCAATTGAGAGGAAGGCTTCGTCCGTATTGTCGCTAGCAATGTCGTCCGTACAACTGGGGTGAGTGCTCTATCGTATCTCGAGACCTGCCTTGTGGTGGCGCTCGGTCTGCGATCACACAGTGGCGACACGCGGGTCCGACATGTACTAAATGGACCGCGGCCGATTTAAGCTACCACCTAGCAAGTGTGGTGTCTGGCTGTGACACCACATTCCTCCCCCGCAAATCGGCAAACGGTCGTGTTATAAGGCTTCCGCCCGCCGTGGGGAGGACCCCATGTTGACGTATGCGAAGAGGTGGGGAGCCTAACAACAGGCGAGGCTGTGCCACCCGCACCCGGCCATTTGGTCCGAGGGGATCTAGGAAACGCCTGAAAACCTAGTCCAGGGTGCACGTCAATATGCGGTGTATGCGCCCGTAAAGAGACAGGAGGGGCTGAAGGATCGACCTCCATTGCGTCGGGCATCCGACGCGCGATGACGTCACGGGGTCCGGAGCGGGCAAGAGTTCCATGGCGGAAGACAGCTGGTCACGGGAAGCGATTGGCGGCGCGTGACCCAGGGAGGCGCTGGGCGGCTGCAGCGAAGCGTCGAATGCGGGCGGCGCCGGCGGGAGAACAGGCAGCGGCGGCGGCAACGGCGGCTGCGGCGTCGCGTCGCCATGGGGCAAAATGGAAGGCATCGTCGGTAACACCTGGGGATGAGGCGAGCCAGTAGGTGGGTCCCCAGGGCGCTGACTGGACGGCACCGTTGCTGAAAGCAGACGGGGAGCGGCAGAACCCGTGCGACGACAGAGGCGCAGCTGATTGAGATGCGGACGCACCTCACCAGAGGCCCCAAAACCAAGTACATAGCGCGGCCGAGGCAGCGAAGAATGCGCCCTGCGAGCCAACGCCGTTAACCGCGATAGTTGCGATAGAATACAACGTCGCCTGGAGCAAAAGCGGGAGTCTGCCGCTGCACTGGAACCTGATGCGGCGGATGCAGCAAAGACATCAAGGTTCGATAAGGACGACCGTGGAGCAACTCAGCCGGCTAGCGACCATCTCGGGGTTGAGAGCGATACGAGGACAAAAAGAGCAACAACGCGTCCTCCCGAGAATGCGACTCTTGCAACTTCAACATCTGTGACTTGAAAGTCCGGACCAATCGTTCTGCGGGACCGTTTGACTGAGGCGAAAACGGCGCGGATGTCAGATGTTGAATACCATTGGCCTTGCAGAATGACTGAAATTCTGCGGACATGAATTGTGGGCCATTGTCGGAAACAATAGTCTGCGGAAGACCTTCAATGCAAAAGATAGCAGACAACGCTTGGATGGTGGCGGAGGACGTCGTGGAAGACATCCGGACAACAAAAGGAAAATTACTGAAGACATCGGCCAGAACCAACCATCGAGCATTCCAGAATGGACCAGCAAAATCAATGTGCAAGCGTTGCCAAGGGGAAGTGGCTTTTGGCCATGCAAAGACTTTCCGCGGCAGCGCGGATTGTTGTTCGGCACACGCCATGCAAGAAGAACACATATTCGTAATCGCAGCATCGATTCCGAACCAAGTACAGTGCCGACGAGCAAGTTGTTTCGTTCGCACTATACCCCAATGTCCTTGGTGAAGAAGCCATAAAACAGAGGACTGCAACGAACGTGGGACCACGACTCTGGACTGATCATTATCAGAACGCAACAATAAAACACCACTTCGAACAAAAAGTCTCTCTTTGTGAGCAAAAAATCGGCGAACCAACGGATCCTCGATCCGAGACTTTGACAAAGGCCATCGCGTAGCAACAAAACGCAAAACGGTAGCAAGGACAGGGTCAGCAGCTGTGGCTGTAGCTACACGACGAAAATCAATCGGAAACGATTCGACCACTTCATCGGTTGCCGAATCAATGAACATGCAAGCAAGTTCGGAAGAATCGAATGCTTTATCCTCAGCAACAGGCAAACGGGACAACGCATTGGCGTTTCCGTGCTTAGCAGTGGACCCATACAAGATATCGTAGCGGTACTGCGAGAGGAAAATAGACCAGCGAATGAATTTCTGCGCTGTACGCGGAGGTACAGGCTTGTTCGGATGAAAAAGCGACGTCAAAGGTTTGTGGTCTGTGATGATGGTAAAGTGACGACCATACAAGAAATCATGGAACTTAGTAACACCAAACACGAGAGCTAAAGCTTCTTTCTCTATCTGGGAATAATTTCTTTGCGCAGACGAGAGCAATTTGGACGCAAAGGCAATAGGGCGATCATGCGAGCCAACTTTGTGCGCAAGCACAGCACCGATCCCGAAATCCGATGCATCGACCATCAACAAAAGGGGTTTCTGGGGATCGAATGGCGTAAGGCAAGTATTTGAAAGCAACGCCGATTTCAACTGGCGAAAGGCGCGTTCGCATTCCGTCGTCCAGAGAAACGGAACACCTGTACGACGTAAGCGATGATGCGGAGCTGAAATGGAGGAGGCATTGCGCACATTCACTTACACCTTGTGATTCTAAATCCTTTAACGGTCGTGCGACCGCATCACGCAATGCGTGGGGAACATTGCGCGCTCGGAAAAATTTCGGTTGCGCGTGGACTTTCAGTTCCAAATGTGCTTCATAGTTCTTAGCGCAACCAAGGCCCGGTGCAAAAATGTCTGCAAATTCTTCACATAACCGAGAAACACTGTCTGAAGGCACAGTCTGATCCACTGATAGGACCTGATTGACAATAGACATGTTAAACAATTGAAATAAATCTAAGCCAAACAAGTTCACTGCAGTCGAAGAATGAAGAACGTAAAATCACACAAGTTTTGTTTGTCCCTTGTATGTTGCAAGAAGGCTGCACTGTCCTAACACAGGAATTTTCTGTCCTGAATATGTACTGAGCTGAACATTTGCGGCACGCAACGGAGGTTTGCCGAGTTGTTTGTACGTGTCGTGATTGAGCAATGAAACTGCAGCTCCGGTATGGAGCTGGAATGGGATCACTTTGCCATTAAAGTCCAAATCTACAAAAAGTTTATTGTCCTGCTGACGACAAGAGCGACTGTTTTGAACAGACACTGGTACAGCATCACTTGCTAATTGACGTGATTTCCGGCGATGTCGACGCACAGTTTTTGTGGGATGAACACAGTCACTGTTAGAGAAAGTGGCACTGGACGAAGCGGAAGTAACTACATGAATATCGATGGGCGAAGGTCCACGATACTGAGTGTCCTTGGTTCGATTCCGGCGCGAAGCAAAGGGCCTGGAATGATTGTGATTGTCTGATCTGAGCTTTTTCTGGCAAACACTTTGAACATGTCCTTTCTTATTACAGAAGAAGCAAATAGCTTGGCGTGATGGGCAATGTTCACGCGAATGTCTAGTAGCACACCGCGGGCATGATTTCACTGCATTTGTGTGCTGGCACGGCACACCTGGCTTAGAGCGCGGTGGCAGCTGCATCGAAGTGCGCGAGGGCCGGTTACCGGGCCGCGCAGCGCGTCCAGCGGGCCGGTTAATGTTACACACGGCTGGCGAAGTTTCAAAAGATTCCTGAGCACAGTCAAGTGTGTCTTGTCTATCCAATATGTCTATCACTTGTCGAAGGGAGGGATTAACTAGTTTCAAAATTTGCTCCTGTATGCAGACTTCAGAAACGTTCTGTGCAATTGCATCACGTACCATTGTATCTGAATAAGAAAGGCCACAGTCACAGTCAAAGGCACAGTCCCTAGTAAGTCCTTGCAATGTTGCTACCCACTCCCTATTAGTTTGACCGGCCGTACGTTTTGTACAAAAAAACGTATACCGTTTATAACTACATTAACCGTTTCTTTGAAATAGGCATCTGAAGCAGACAAAATTTCTTCGTAGGACAGAGTTGCTACGTCGCGTGGGGAAACAATTTGACTATCACACGGTAGGTGGACACACCGACACAAGAAAGCAAAAACGGCTGCCGCTCATTACCTTGAATTCAGTAGGCGGCTAGATGAAAGCCAAACTGTCGGGACAATTCCGTCCAAGTCTCGTGGGTTTTGTCAAACTGGCGAAACTGCGGTGCAACTGCATTTTGTGGCTGCGGTAGCGGTGAAGCGGCGGCTGCCGCATCGGTTTGAATGGCACGTTGACCCTGGACGAGCTGTCCAAGGGCATCCAATAACGTCTGCGTCTGCTGATTCTGCAAGCGATAAAATTCGGACAGTACATCTGGAGATTGTGGCGAAGCCATGACACAAATACACTCCTGGAAATTGAAATAAGAACACCGTGAATTCATTGTCCCAGGAAGGGACACATTCCTGGGGTCAGATACATCACATGATCACACTGACAGAACCACAGGGACATAGACACAGGCAACAGAACATGCACAATGTCGGCACTAGTAAAGTGTATATCCACCTTTCGCAGCAATGCAGGCTGCTATTCTCCCATGGAGACGATCGTAGAGATGCTGGATGTAGTCGTGTGGAACGGCTTGCCATGCCATTTCCACCTGGCGCCTCAGTTGGACCAGCGATCGTGCTGGACGTGTAGACCGCTTGAGACGACGCTTCATCCAGTCCCAAACATGCTCAATGGGGGACAGATCCGGAGGTCTTGCTGGCCAGGGTAGTTGACTTACACCTTCTAGAGCACGTTGGGTGTCACGGGATACATGCGGACGTGCATTGTCCTGTTGGAACAGCAAGTTCCCTTGCCGGTCTAGGAATGGTAGAACGATGGGTTCGATGACGGTTTGGATGTACCGTGCACTATTCAGTGTCCCCTCGACGATCACCAGTGGTGTACGGCCAGTGTAGGAGATCGCTCCCCACACCATGATGCCGGGTGTTGGCCCTGTGTGCCTCGGTCGTATGCAGTCCTGATTGTGGCGCTCACCTGCACGGCGCCAAACACGCATACGACCATCATTGGCACCAAGGCAGAAGCGACTCTCATCGCTGAAGATGACACTTCTCCATTCGTCCCTCCATTCACGCCTGTCGCGACACCACTGGAGGCGGGCTGCACGATGTTGGGGCATGAGCGGAAGACGGCCTAACGGTGTGCGGGACCGTAGCCCAGCTTCATGGAGACGGTTGCGAATGGTCCTCGCCGATACCCCAGGAGCAACAGTGTCCCTAATTTGCTGGGAAGTGGCGGTGCGGTCCCTTACGGCACTGCGTAGGATCCTACGGTCTTGGCGTGCATCCGTGCGTCGCTGCGGTCCGGTCCCAGGTCGACGGGCACGTGCACCTTCCGCCGACCACTGGCGACAACATCGATGTACTGTGGAGACCTCAAGCCCCACGTGTTGAGCAATTCGGCGGTACGTCCACCCGGCCTCCCGCAATCCCACTATACGCCCTCGCTCAAAGTCGGTCAACTGCACATACGGTTCACGTCCACGCTGTCGCGGCATGCTACCAGTGTTAAAGACTGCGATGGAGCTCCGTATGCCACGGCAAACTGGCTGACACTGACGGCGGCGGTGCACAAATGCTGCGCAGCTAGCGCCATTCGACGGCCAACACCGCGGTTCCTGGTGTGTCCGCTGTGCCGTGCGTGTGATCATTGCTTGTACAGCCCTCTCGCAGTGTCCGGAGCAAGTATGGTGGGTCTGACACACCGGTGTCAATGTGTTCTTTTTTCCATTTCCAGGAGTGTAGTATGATATTTGAGTCGTTTTGAAACATGGGTCCTCGGAGTCGTTTTGAAACATGGGTCCTTGAAATTTTGCAAGACCCTCCGCAACGCACAACGACTGTCTTCTAAAATTCCTCATCGCATTTCGTTTAGCATTTCTACGAAACTTTAATACTGACCAAATAAACCCATGACTAATCTTTTCTGTCACTTCTGTAAATACTCCTAGGTAATGGACCCATACTGGCGAACAGTACTGAAGAATCGGTCCAATACTGATTTTTTGCGTGACCTCTACCACGGGTGAACTGATATTCACTACGAATCTTCCAAACCAGTCAAGCCAAAACCGTCACGCGAGTGGAGCGCGTATGGCGTGAGGAAAGCGCACGTGGTCAAAATAATAATTTTGAAGCTCAGGATTCATTTCGCTATATAATTAAAAGGCGATCGTATGTTAAGAAAAAGGCTATGGTAATCTGACATAAGCTCGTGACAGATGAATGACTGTACTAATTGTTGTGCGTGTGGGGTCGAAACAAGTAGCTGTCTGTGATCTTTGGTTATAAGTAGCATTGCGTTGCATTCTAAGAGCAGCTAGTGAAAGAATCGGGTTTTGGCTATGCTACTAAGCAGATGGAAGTGCCTTGCAGGAGCATAGAGATAAAGATACAGAGAAGGATGAATTATGATTTTGTAAACATTGATCTACCGAGTGAAGAGTTTTTGAGTGGAAATGTTGGTGCACTGCTTGCTTGCATATAACTATAATGTGTATGAATAACGGACGCTTTTAGTGGACTCTCTCTTTGTTGGTATGGTTTTGTTGATTTCATTGTTCAGAGTAGGTTTACTAAAGTTTTCTGTCCACTGGGTTTGCACCCAAACATTATAGATTTTATCGCTGCACCATTTTTAGAAATTATTCTTGGCAGAGTAAAAATTGTTAGAATAGACATATTTTTGTAATGGTGATTGCTATAATCGGACAATGAGTTTCAGTTTTTCTAATACAGTCTTTTTGAAGCTTAGTTTTCCTTCAATCATTTAACAAGTTCAGACCCCAGCATCTTCTCCTCAAAAAGAAATTTATGCTCTGATTACGTGTGCCGCCGCACTGCACGGAGCGAAACACAGCTGATCTGCTTAGAACAGCTGCACGTCCTTGCGCTGAATTGAGCAGATTTTCTTTCATTTCAGCTTACCTGCTGCTGCGCTATTTTATGTCAATCAGTTCGAGGAGTACCAGGTTTTCCGTTGCCAAAGGTAAGCCATTCGAAATTTTACAGCGCCAGTTTTACAGTGCAGTTGGGCCACAGTAAGATCATTTACACGTAGATTTGCTTTTTCAAAATTTACTGTCGGGCCAGTTCAGGCAAAGTTCAGCCCACTTTAAATTTCAAGTGCACACAGTTTTATTCTGTGCTCTGTGTCTGAAATACTGTTTAGTCGGACTTAGTACGTAAGTTTACTGGGCAATTTTGTAGAAACATTTTTCTTCGTCATTCTTTCGTAATTCTATTGGTAATTTTATATAGCTTTTTCGCTCTCTAACTTCGTGTGTTGGAATTGTAAGTCACCTATTGCGATGTCACCATTATAGCACTTCACTGTACTGCACAACTAAATTTTACAGAACTGCTTATTTAATGTACAGTTAAGTCTTCCGATCACCTTGGCATAGTTAATTAAAAATGGAGTTACAAATTTAGTTTTGGTGACTATATTTTTTACAGATGGCGTTAGTGTAATTACGCTACTTGTATAGTTGGATATCACAACACGTAAATGCGACGATAATGAATAATAGTCGGTTTACTATAGCTTTAGTTGTCGAAAAATAAACAAGTAGAAACTGCACTGGTGATGACAATTTGCTGGACCGGTATCTACCGTAAAATCTCTAGAGGTAACTATCAAGAGCGACCGTGAGTGGGATAATCACATGAAAAAAATGGTAGGAAAACTAAATACCATACTGAAAGTCATAGGAAGAATCTTAAGGAAATGTAACTCATCGACGAAAGAATTCTCTTACGAGGCACTTGTTCGACCGATTCTTGAGTACTGTTCATTGGTCTGGAACTATTAACAGATAGGACTGATGAAAGAGGTAGAAAGGATCCTGTGAAGAGCGTCGTTTTTCGTCACGGGATCGTTTGGTCTGCTCGACAGCTTTACAGAGTTGCTCAACAATCTCCACTGGCAGACGCTACAAGAGGGGCGGTGTGAATCACAGAGAACACAGAGAAGATTACTATTGAAATTTCGAGAGAATATTTTTCGGAAAGGGTCAGACAACATATTACTCCGTTCCACATATATCTCGCGAAATGACGATGATGAGGAAATTCCAGAAATTTGAGCTAATGTAAAAGCTTGCTGACAATCATTCTTCCCACTCGCCATTCGCGAGTGGAACAGGGAAGGAAGGGGGAACCGGGGTAACTTACTGCTACCAGAAATAAGCTCCGCCACTTACAGTACGGTGGCTTGCGGAGTACTGGTGTAGATGTGGATACATACTAAGATGACAAAAGTCATGTGATAGCGACATGTAGATACACTAATGGCGTTAGTATCGCGTGCACAGGATACAAAAGGCAGTGCATTGGCGGTGCTGTCATTTCTATTCAGGTGATTCATGTGAACAGATTTCCGACCTGATGATGGCCGTACGACGGGAATTAAAGGACTTCGAATGCGGGATGGTAGTTGGAGCTAGACGCATGGGACTTTCCATTTCGGATATACACTCATGCTCATAAATTAAGGAGAATGCTGATACATGATGAAACAACGCTCTGGTGAGCGGATTGCGGGTTTAAATCACCTCGGGGTATGACCATGCGGTGCATTTGACCTGCGGTCGTCGCACGGTGGCGCTGGCAGCAGTCCACATACGTAGAAGTGTATTGGTGCATGTCAGAGTATGGTGCAGCGAGTAAGTTGGTTGGTTGGTTGTTTTGGGGAAGGGGACCAGACAGCGTGGTCATCGGTCTCATCGGATTAGGGAAGGATGGGGAAGGAAGTCGGCCGTGCCCTTTCAGAGGAACCATCCCGGCATTTGCCTGGAGTGATTTAGGGAAATTACGGAACCTAAATCAGGATGGCCGGACGCGGGATTGAACCGTGGTCCTCCCGAATGCGAGTCCAGTGTCTAACCACTGCGCCACCTCGCTCGGTAGCTAGTAAGTGTGCAGACGTTTTCAGACGTGCTAATGGTGACTGTGTGCTGAAAATGCCTCAAAGAACACACATCGATGATGTTGGGTAGAATACTAGGGTGACAGGAGGCTGGTCAAACACAGCAGGTCGTAGCACGGGCCATCCGTGTGCCACAAAGTGTAATCTCAAGATTATGGATACGATTCTAGCAGACAGGACACGTGTCCAGGCGCTACAGTACGGGGCGTCCACAGTGTACAAGACCACAAGAAGACCGATATCTCACTATGAGTGACCGCAGACGGCCACGGAGTACTGCAGGTAGCCTTGCTCTGGACCTTAACGCAGCCACTGGAACAGTTGCCTCCAGACACACAGTCTACATACGACTGAACAGATATGGTTTATTCGCCTGGAAACCTGCAAGGTGTATTCCACTGCCCCCTGGTCACAGGAGAGCCCGTAAAGCCTGGTGTGAAGAGCACAGTAGATGGTAATTGGAAGAGTGGTCCCAGGTTATGTTCACGGATGAGTCCAGGTATAGTCTGAACAGTGATTCTAGCCGGGTATTCATCTGGTGTGAACCAGGAACCAGATACCAACCCTAAATGTCCTTGAAAGGGACCTGTATGGAGGTCATGTTTTGATGGTGTGGGATGGGATTATGATTGGTGCACGTACACCCCTGTCTTTGACAGAGGAATTGTAACAGGTCAGGTGTATCGGGGCATCATTTTGCACCAGTATGTACGCTTTTTCAGGGGTACAGTGGGTCCCACCTTCCTCCTGAAGGATGATAACGCACGGTCCCACCGAGCTGCCATCGTGGAGGAGTACTTGGAAACAGAAGAATGGAGTATCTTGCCTGTTCTCCAGACCTAAACCCCATCGAGAACGTCTGGGATGCTCTCGGTCGACGTACCGCTACACGTACTCTAACCCCTACGACACTTCAGGAGCTCCGACAGGCACTGGTACAAGAATGGGAGGCTATTCCCCAGCAGCTGCTAGACCACCTGATCCAGAGTATGCGAACCCATTGTGCGCCCTGTGTACCTGTTCATGGTGATCATATCCCATATTGATGTCGGAGTACATGCGCAGCGAACTGTGGAGTTTTGTAGCAGATGTGTTTCGGGACGGTTTTCTCAACTTACCACCAATACCGTAGACGTATCTGTGTCCTGTGTGTTCGCTATGTGCCTATGCTATTAGTGCCAGTTTTGAATAGGATAACGTTGTATGGCACCACATTCAGCAATTACCATCAATTTAAGAACATAAGTGTAGTTAGGGAACTGAATATCTCGAGATCCACAGTGTGAAGACAGTACCGAGAATATAAAATTTTAGCCATTACCTCCCACCAAGAGGAACGCAGTGGCCGAAGGTCTTCACTTAACGACCGAGAGTTGCGGCGGTTGTGTATCACAGTTAAGAGAAAAGCAGTACTGAGTGAAATAACCGTAGAAATTAATGCGAGACTTAACGACCAACGTATCCGCTAGGAGAAATTGGGCGTTAACGAGCTATGGCAGCAGACAACCGACACGAATGTCTTTTGCTAACGCTACAACATCGCCTGCAGCATGTCTCATCCGCTTGTGACCGTTTCGGATGGACCCTAAAGGACTGGAAAACCGTTGCATGGTCAGATAAGTCCCGATTTCAGTTGTTAAGAGCTAATAGCTGGTTTCAAATATGGCCCAGATTCCACAAGCAATGGATCAACACTGTGAACAATCACTGTGCAAATTGGTGGTGGTTCTCTGATGATGTGAGCTGTGTTTTGATGGAATGGACTGGGTCTTCTGGAAATATTTATTTTTGGCTACCTGGATACCATTTGCAGCCATTTACGGACTTCATGTTCCCAAAAGAAGATGTCATGTCATCGGTCAACAGTTGTCCGCGATTGGTTTGAGGAACATTATGGACAATTCGAATGCATGATATGGCCTACCAGATAGCCCGACATGAATCCCATCGAATATTTATGGGACATAATTAAGAGGTCGGTTCGTGCACAACATCCTGCACCGGTAACATCCTGCACTGGCAACACTTCCATATTTGTACGTAGCATGGCTCAATATTTCTGCAAAAAACATCCAGCGACTTGTAGAGTCCATTTCAAACCACGTTCGGCCATCCTGACTTAGGTTTTCCGTGATTTCCCTAAATCGCTTCAGGTAAATGCCGGTACTGTTCCTTCTCCATCCTTCCCTAATCCGATGAGACCGATGACCTAGCAGTTAGGTCTCTTCCCCCAAATCAAGCCCCGAACTCCTTTCCACATCTATTTGCTGCACTACGCCCAGCTAAAGAAGATCGGACACGGTATTACGAGGTATTCCACGACTATTTTCAGCTCATTATACACTATTGGCCATTAAAACTGCTACACCACGAAATTGACGTGCTACAGACGCGAAATTCAACAGACAGGAAGAAGAAGCTGTGATATGCAAATGATTAGCTTTTCAGAGCTTTCACAGAAGGCTGGCGCCGGTGGCGGCACCTACACCGTACTGACGTGAGGAAAGTTTCAAACCGATTTCTAATACACAAACAGCAGTTGACCGGCGTTGCCTGGTGAAACGTTGTTGTGATGCCTCGTGTAAGGCGACTCTGATAAAGGTCGGATTGTAGCCTTTCGCAATTGCTGTTTATCGTATCCCGACATTGCCGCTCGCGTTGGTCGAGATCCAATGACTGTTAGCTGCATACGGAATCGGTGGGTTTAGGAGAGTAATACGGAACGCCGTGCTGCATCCCAACGGCCTCGTATCACTAGCAGTCGAGATGACAGGCATCTTATCTGCATGGCTGTAACGGATTGTGCAGCCACGTGTCGATCACTGAGTCAACAGATGGGGACCTTTGCAAGACAACAACCGCCTGCACGAACCGTTCGACGACGATGGCAGCAGCATGGACTATCAGCTCGGAGACCACGGCTGCGGTTATCCTTGACGCTGCATCACAGACAGGGGCGCCTGCGATGGTGTACTCAACGACGAACCTGGGTGCACGAATGGCAAAACATTTTTTCGGATAAATCCAGGTTCTGTTTACAGCAGCATGATGGCCGCATCCGTGTTTGGCGACATCGCGGTGAACGCATATTGGAAGCATGTATTCGTCATCGCCATGCTGGCGTATCACCCAGTGTGATGGTACGTCTCGGTCACCTCTTGATCGCATTGACGGCACTCTGAATAGTGGACGTTACATTTCAGATGTGTTACGAGCCGTGGCTCTACCCTTCATTCGATCCCTGCGAAAACCTACATTTCAGCAGGATACTGCATGACCGCATGTTGCAGGTCCTGTATGGGCCTTTCTGGATACAGAAAATGTTCGACTGCTTCCCTGGCCAGCACATTCTCCTGATCTCTCACCAATTGAAAACGTCTGGTCAATGGTGGCCGAGCAACTGGCTCGTCACAATACGCCAGTCACTACTCCTGATGAACTGTGGTACCGTGTTGAAGCTGCATGGGCAGCTGTACCTGTACACGCCATCCAAGCTGTGTTTCACTCAATACCAAGGCGTATCAAGGCCGTTATTACGGCCAGAGGTGTTTGTTCTGGGTGCTGATTTCTCAGGATCTATGCACCCAAACTGCGTGAAAATGCAATCACATGTCAGTTCTAGTATAATATATTTGTCCAATGAATATCCGTTTATCATCTGCATTTCTTCTTGGTGTAGCAATTTTAATGGCCAGTAATACTTGAATTTAAAGTTATATAAATTAACTGTAGTCCACCGCAGTACGTTGTACCTGTTAGCACAAAGCACAGCATCAGTCCTGTTGGAATTGGTAGTTGAAGGTAACAGAGAGAGGTAGAATAGTCTTTAGTAAATGCTTAGTAATACCAATATGTACTCACGAATGTGAAAGACGTGAAGAATTAACGGAAACAAAAATGGTAAAAGGATCCATATACGCTCCTCATTATTAGGTGACGTTTAGGAGAAGAGACTGCATGACTTCATGAAAGGCTACTAGCTTCATAATCTCAAGCGTAGTTTACACACTACGTCTGCTTCTAAATTCGAAAACTCGCAAGAGCATTTTGATTGGTTAAAAGTTACGGACTGGGCGCTGCGTGTTATTTAATGACAACTTAGAAGGCAGTATCGTTTGCTTAGAGGTTCCGTGTTAGAAATACGAGACGTTATCAGTTGAGATGGGGTATCACTTTGTCTAGTCGGGAAACAAAGACCTCCTCCACCGCTACTGCTGTCTCCGACTCGCAAGCTGTTCTCATGTCGAGAACCGCTGCAGTGGGAAACTTAGCGCAAGGACAGAAGTAATACCGCTCGGAAGCATCAAGGCGACTGCGCCCGCCGCAGCAGTTGCTGAGTGTTGCCAGCAAGCTCTCCGAGATATCTCGGCGCGTGCCCGACCCCGGCACGTGTTGCGGTCACAACCTGTGCTTACGGAAACGGGGGCGCAGTCTTCAGACAGCTCTCTGTAGGTAATGCCGAATTGTGTTCTAAGTGCTTCGTCCATGCTGTAACTGAAACGCAACTGCAACGCCACATAACCTTGTCTATACAGATGTAACACAATTAATAGCGGAAAGTGTCAAAGCTGGAAGTGCACAATAAGAGAAGCAAATTTTTTTTCGATAAACATGGTTCCGCGAACGAGCCGTTTGCGAGATAATTGTGAATGTGTTACCAGCCACTACTGATTTTCCTATTACGTTTATGACAAAGATAAGAAAAACTCTGTCTTTTGCAACTCAATAGTTACTTTGTTTCTAACTAAACATGTTTCATCTATTCGCACTGGGCATCTTCAGTGGTCTGTAATAAAAATAATTTCTTGCTGATTCTAAATACGCTGCTGCCATGGTATGATTTGTCTGCAACTGTTCAGCACTGAGGAAATTGGATAATTTAATATTTCGTCCGTCTCGTTAGCATTAATGTAAAATGTTTGCGGCAGTGGTTGCCAGTTTCGGGCTGACATGCCCATTCTCTCGCCACGTAGCTTATTATTAACCGTAACTAGTCATAGACTAAGGTGCCAAAAGGCACGAATTGCTTCTGTACACAAAGTCAAACTGTAGGCAACAAGTACCGTCATTCACATCAGCCAGTGTTTCTATTGTCCATGACGTTGAGCCCTGTTCAGTTGTTCTTCCACTAAGATGACTTGTTGCTGGTTGTCGTGCTCTTGGAACTACACACGTGCACTGCGAGTTGTGTGACACGATGCATTGTCCTGCTGGAAGAAATGCTCGCGTCGCGGAATAACAAACTACGTATTTGGATGGACATGGTCCACGAGAATAGATGCAGACATATGTTGATTCATTGTGCCTTCCAGAATGGCGATATCACTCAAGAAATGCCACTAAAAAATTCGAAAATATTCCCCAGATCTTAACGCTAACTCATTGTTTGTTTTCAGGTTTCTCACGCTGTGCACGCCTGATGAAGGACAAAATGCAGTTATTCTGTAAAGGCCACCTGTCGCCACTCAGTGCACGTCCGGCCGCGGTAATGGTGTGAAACTTTCGGTCTTCGTCGCTGATGTCGGCATGGGAGCATGAATCAGGCGTTTGTTGTGGAGGCTGTGTAAGTACATGATGAAAGGCCTCCAGGATGCCGTAAAATTAAGATTTATTAAAAAAACAGAAAATAGAGACACCGAGTAACCAGAGGGATGGCAAAGAGTTAATTATGAATACGCGGCAAGGCGCAGAAAAACGAACGAAAAAACAGTAAACTATTGTACAGGTTTTTGTTTTATACATAGTCAGACTCTCTCGTATGGAAAAGGACGACGAGGACGTGCGATTTTAGAGATGAAGTACTGTGATCTCGATGTATTATGTGTGTGAGTGAATAATATAATGTTAAAGTACCGTACCAAGTATCTTATTAATTGAAGTAAGTGAAGGGTAAAATTACCGGGAAAAGATTTTCGTGAATACGACATGCCCCGGTGTCCCCCCCCCCCCCCCCCCCTCCGGCCTGCAGCTTCAACAAAAATGCAAGGAAGTCCGATGCCCAAAAGAGTACTGAAACGTCCCCTTAATTTTAAAATGGCAGAGCTGGAGAACCTCTTACGTTATTTGATTTTCAAACAGCTGAGCAAAAGTCAACGTACTGGGATATTTCTCCCTTTACTTATTCTGATCATCACTAAACTGACACATAATATTTTTTAGCGCAACGCAATCTGACTTTCAATAATCCCTACAAAAAAATGGCCCTGACTAACAATAAGCTACACCTTACATGAATCACTTACCTCACAAAAATCTTCGTTACTCGAACTATTGCAGCACAGCGAGTGGCAGTACTGCCAGATAAATAAAAGATTCTAACTACTGAAGGCACTAACTACTGATAGGCATAGTTAGCAAATGAAAGATTTTGATAAAGAACAAACAATATATTTACCTTAATAGTGTTCAAAAGTCATTATATATCAGTTCATGATATCCAGTATTACAAATTTACTCTTTCTGATGGACACACGTCCAGATCATCCGCTCTCAAAACTCCGTCATCTCTCTCCCCACATCCACCACGCGCTGTTCACATTCAACTGCCCAACACTACACTAGCGAATGTTCCAACAATGCCAACCAGCCACAGACTGCACACAGCACAGTCATTGATTTTCATACAGAGCGCTACGTGGTGTTACCAACATAAAAACCTAAACAGCCTACTTACAGTACCAATAAGCACAAACATCTCAACAACGCAACCATATTCATATTTTTATTCATTATTCTAATTTTTTAAATATATATACACAGGTCAGTAGTTGAAATATATACAACTATCGACCTGTGTGACAGGACGTCTGGGCACTGCTTGTGAGTAGTGTTTGTTAACTTTTGTTACAGTAATAAATTTCTATGACATTGTTCTGAATTATAAAAAACTAATTGCCTGTATTTTCTGTTTGCATGAATCACAACGGGGAGCAAGTATTACAAAAAGGCAAAAATTGATGAGACAAATTTTGAAAGGGCTAAGAATTGTACACAGGTTACGTAAAAATTTTCACATAGTAAGCTATTTTATGTGGCGCAGCAAAGGTAGGACGACTATGCAAGTTGCTTGCTTGGTTACGCTTCGTAGCGCCTCTTTTGATGTAGATGGTAACCTTCTCGTCGTTATTTCCTTACTTGGATTTTATTGGCAAAAAAATACATAGAAATTTTTGCAGTGTGATGCACATTGTCAGTAAAACATAAAGATTTGTGACACAATGGTTTGAGCATCATAATAGACGTAAAACAGGCTTTCACATTACATAATTTACATTTATCAAGTGTAATAGTTTTCTGAAATTTCTATTTTTTTGCTAATTCGGCCGAAAAATATATGCCCATTGTTGGTAGCGATAGCGAAAACGGAATCATCCAAGATGGCGTAGAATTGCGAGATCGAACAATTGAAGTTCAGGCGCTATGCATGCCTACTGCAGAAGGTTTAAGTAGACCAGAGATGAGTGTCGCAGGAGTGACAAATGACAGCGACGCTCCACAAAAAAATAACCTTGACGGCACAATGTTTACAATTGACGAGACAAAGCCACGCGTCTCCCAGAACAACATACCACTCATGAATGAGAGCGATTTAAATATGAATCTTGACAACGAGTTACAAACACGACTTGGTCACAGCACAAACATTAACTTGGGAAGTACAGCTGACAGCAACCACAGTAGTACAACTGGAGCACTGCTATGGCGGCTACTACCTAACATAAATGCGAAATTTGATAATATGAAACACAATATAAACACCAATTTCAGTAATTTGACACAAGATGTGAACATGGTAAAACAGAAACAAAACACTGTTATACAAGATCTAATTACAATGAAGCAAGAACAAAAACAAGAATTCAAGGACTTGCAAGACACGGTCCCACAGAAATTCGATGACTTAGCTAAAAAATTGAATGATACGAACACACAGGTAAAGCATGAAGTACTTTCTGCAGTTAACGGTAACATTAGGGAGTTAAAACAGAAGGTAGATTCTTTTAATGACCATCGCAATCTAGTAGAACAACAGATAAAGAAAATCACCGACGCAAACACACACATTGAAGCCACACTAAACCAGATGGTTTCGACAGTAAAAAAGGTAACCACTGTCGTTAACAAAGTAAATAAAGACTATGAAGGCGTACCTCTTGCTGTACAAGAGCTTACTTTAAGGATAACAACATTAGAAGTTGACTCAGCATGTGCTAAGAAGGAGAGAGAGAAGATTAATGAAAACCTGAGTGATATCATTTATCACGCTGAAGCAGGTACGCTAGATATGGGTAACACCATTGCAGAGAAGTTAGTAACAGAATGAGATTTTCACTCTGCAGCGGAGTGTGCGCTGATATGAAACTTCCTGGCAGATTAAAACTGTGTGCCGGACCGAGACTCGAACTCGGGACCTTTGCCTTTCGAGGGCAAGTGCTCTACCGGTAGAGCACTTGCCCGCGAAAGCCGAAGGTCCCGAGTTCGAGTCTCGGTCCGGCACACAGTTTTAATCTGCCAGGAAGTTTCAAGTTTGTAACAGATTGTAAGTTACACACAGATGCAGAAAAAATAAAATGAAATCGCCAACAAGATAAACATTAACCTACAAGCCGCGGAAAATAGGATCCGGAATCTTTCAGAAGAAAATATTACCGGATCTCGAAATATGCATGTAAATAATACACAGGCTACAGTGAACAAACCACAAACTGTTGGTATCTATTCACAAATTGTCACGAGTCCCACAGCAGGTACCGGTGACAGTTGTAGATTGCAAAATGTAAACATACCCACAATTCCAATACCTGAACAATTACCAGCCGGAATTACAGGTAACTACAATAACAACGTAAATCCGATCGAAAATGCTACGAGTCTATCAACTATTTTTGCAGACGAAGGTTTGCTGAGATATCGGCAATTTCCTACATTTACTACCGAAGGTACAAGAATGAATCCCGTAGTATTTATTAGTGTTTTGCGTCATGTATCTCCACACAACTGGACAGAAGCACAGAAAATCAGATTTGTCGTGGGATATACTCAAGGCGGTGTGCTCCTATGGGCAACTGAAATGGCCGAACGTTGCTGCACTTGTTCTCAATTTGAACGAGATTTTCTCGACAAATACTGGTCTGTGGAAGTGCAAGAAAGGCTCAGACGCGAGGGGTTCAACCGTGCACCATTCAATGGCAAATACAGCTGTCTACGTGGTTACTTTGAAAAATACCTGAACAAGACACGCTACTGGACGAACCCTATATGACAGGTAGAAGTGTTAAAAAATTTGAAAGGCCGTTTACCATCGCACATTAGAGGAAAATTAGTCACAACGCCCGAGCACGACACTGAATACTTTCTGTCAGTGCTCGATTCTATCGACTTAATCTATGATGAAAGACCTGTACCCCATAGGGCAACAGAATATCAGGCACAACAGCAACATAATTACGTAAATCAGTCAGTAAGACGCGATTTAAACACACAACAAGGTTGGTACACACAACTGCAAAGTTACATATCCAGAGGTAATGAGTACGGTAACGGGAACGGAAAAAATAGACGATTTAAAAGAAGTTTCCAAAACAGGGGCAATTCCAGCGCAAGAGCGATTTACAGTTCACCATCACAAGGCCCTATGCCGAATATGAATAGAAACAGTCAGCCGCAGCAGTGGCCAACGCGCGGCAACAATGCCATGCCTTATGCTGTATCGCAGCCGACCTTTGCGCAGCAAAATAACTGCACAGCACATAACACAAATTGGGGAAGTACACACACAGTGCAACTCACTAAAAATTCTCCAGATAATGAAGTAAGTCACACTACGCCGTCGGGAAACACCAACCGGTCGTAGTTAAGTCCCAGGCTATTGACCTCTCACGGAGTGATGGCAAGGCGGAACGACAAACATGTTTTACAAGATTTGACAAACGAGGTGACATCAAGGGTGATCTGTGTCAGGATGAGTTAGATATAGTAGATAAAGTCAAGGAAAATATTTAACATTGACACACAGTTAATTCTAGATACAGGTTCAACTACCAACCTAATGTCAAATGCATTTTTTGTGAACTGAAGACGAGAGGCAAGTTCCCAACATTTCCTGTACAAAACTGGGAGGTACAAACTGCTACAGCCAGTAAGACTAAATTGGTTAAGCATCAGGCACTTATTCCAGTACAATTTGAACATTTTACAGCGAAGTGCAACTTTCTTATAATTGACAAACTTATTGTTGATTGTCTTATTGGCATGGACACGTTTACAACGTACAAAACACAGATTGACATAGGTAATGGTAAATGCCACTTTAATGTAAAGAATCAGTTCTTTTCTATTGATTTAGTCAAAACACCTGATAGAAGTTGAAAGGTGGCTACACTGAGCCACTGCGCCAGAGATTGCGTCAAAGAGTATTATTAAGCCGCCTACACAGTGCTTGGAGAGAGCTCGTAATAGTCAGTGCCTGTTAAGAACTCGTAGAAGTCAGTGCTTGTCGAGAGCTCGTACTAGTCAGTGCTTGTTAAGAGCTCGTGGTAGTCAGTGCCTGTCGAGGTCTCGTGGTAGTCTGTGCTGAGATGTTGTAGCAGAGAGTGTTTGTTGAGATGTGCTATTAGGCAGTGCTTGCTGAGATGTGATATTGGAGAGTTCTGGTTGAGATATAATGTAAGGATTAGAATGATTTTCATCAATATAAATGAGGTAATTAACTCAGTTTGTTTTTATTTTAGTGTCCTAAATAATGCGTCATTACAGGTTCAGTCAACAAAGCATCTGGCGTGTGTTCTTGTATTAGAGTGTAATTCTACTTTCCTTGAGCAATTATCGTATTTCTAATTTTCTTTTATCACGTCAGTATAATTGGTATTTAAAAATTCTTGTCTTGTTGAAGAAGAACCGTGCCAGATGTGTACGTTGAGTCACACTCCCACACACAGAACAATTACATTTGTGCTTTGGTTTTGTAGGTTTTATAGTTGCTGGGGACTTAATTAATTAATTGTGTTAACGAAAAATTTCATTTCATTCTTGTTGTTGTTCTTTGCAGTCAGATAGCGTAATGATACTAGTCAGGGCCAACCGATTACGAGACACAGCGTAATCGGACATACAGCTACGAAAAACAAAAAATATTTTCAATCATATTTAATTAAGCCCCCATGCACTTTTTTTTAATTACCTCATTTATATTGATGATAATCATTCTAATCCTTACATTATATCTCAACCAGAACTCTCCAATATCACATCTCAGCAAGCACTGCCTAATAGCACATCTCAACAAACACTCTCTGCTACAACATCTCAGCACAGACTACCACGAGACCTCGACAGGCACTGACTACCACGAGCTCTTAACAAGCACTGACTAGTACGAGCTCTCGACAAGCACTGACTTCTACGAGTTCTTAACAGGCACTGACTATTACGAGCTCTCTCCAAGCACTGTGTAGGCGGCTTAATAATACTCTTTGGCGCAATCTCTGGCGCAGTGGCTCAGTGTAGCCACCTTTCAAAGTAACAAAAACAAACCAGAGTCAAATGTAATAGTACAATATTCCTTTCCAGCTGTGTATTTCACAGACAAATTTGATACTGAACAAGAAGCAAACACTGAGGTTAGTTATGGAATGGTGGAGCACAAATTAAGTGAATCACAGGTACTAAATGATATCCAACGACAAGAAATTTCTAACTTGTTATTTAAGTATGCCAATGTTTTCACTAAGGAGCCAGGAGTAATCAAAGATTATGAATATAAATTTGAAGTCTATCCACATGAGACATTTTGTGCAATGTCATATCCTATTCCATGGGCAAAATGAGAGGCAGTAAGGGAAGAAATCAGTCGTATGATTAAATGGGGAACTATGCAACCTTCATTTTCACCCTATTGTAGTCCAATATTACCATTAAGCAATCCAGATGGTTCTGCAAGATTAATTCTCGATGTTAGAGGTATCAATAAGATTATAATACCAGTACGCAAAAGGCCAGTCAATTTGAACGAACAGCTAAAGTTTTACAATACAAAGTATTTCAGTATACTCGATCTAAAAATGTCGTACTGGCAAATAAAGCTCCACGAGAAAGTCGAAAATATACTACATTTGTTTGTCGTTGCAGAAGTTTCGAATTCTGAGTTCTACCTTTTGGACTGAACATTAGTGCAGGAGTGTTTATATTGCACAAGGTTTTAGGACCAGAATTGCTTAGTAAACTCACTGTCTACGCAGAGACCTGTTAATAGCCACACCTACTTGATTAGAACATATTAGGCTCATTGAACTGGTGCTTCAACGATTTCCAGATTACAGAGTAACAGCCAATTTAAAAGAAGTATAATTTTGGCAAGGAGCAAGTCAAATTTTTAGGACATGTGTCAAAACAAGGTATACTACCTGGTCCGAAAAAAACTTGATGCTATACGCAGTTGTCTAGCTCCAAGGAATAAAAAACAACTAAAATCCTTTTTAGGACTAGCTTCGTTTTTTCGTAAATTCGTTCCACATAAACTGATGAACAGTGAAGCATTGCTCAACTTGTTTGGAAAAAATAGGATTTGGTTATGGGATGATATGTGTCAAGAGGACTTTAATAACATCAAGCAGGCATTGGAAAATGCAAACATTCTTAGTCACCCTGACATGTCCAAGGATTTTTGTGTACGCACAGATACCTCATCTCAAGGGCTGGGGGAATGCTTATTCCAAACGCGAGAGAAGGAAGGTAATGAAGTACTCAAGGTCATCAGTTTTGCTAGTCGCACATTATCGGAAGCAGAAAGATCCTACTCTGTGTCATAATTGGAAAGTTTAGCGGTAATACGAGCATTAAACAAATTTGAATATTTTTTGTGGGGCACCAACACCAAAGTTTTAGGTGACAGCCAGTCACTGTCATTTCTTTTAACATGTAAACTATTGCACCGTAGATTACCTAGTTGGTGTCTATATTTACACGAACTCAAATTTGACATCATTTATATTAAAGGAAGTCAGAACGTTATTGCAGACACCTTGTCTAGGCTAACACTAGATTCAGAGGAGCAAGATGCAGAAATCAAAACGTTATTAATGCAAGGTACAACACAACAGACTGATTATCATAAGTTTTGTAAGCAGATGAAAATTATACAACAGCAAGATCGCAGATGGAGTAAAGTCATGCAAAACCTTAATCAAGATGAAGGTGGAGAGGTAAGTAAATGATATCAGGAATATAAGGGAGTTTTGTTTCGTAGGAAACACGAAAAATCTGATCAGTGGTGTGTGTGTATCCCGGAAGATTATATCGAACAATTTATAAGACACACACATGAAGTATGGGGACATTATGGAATGAGCAAATGTACTGAAAAAATTGCAACACTTCGTTATATTCCAAATTTGCGAAGACGAGTCCTTCAGGTATTAAGAAAGTATGCAATATGTCAAAAATCAAAACAGTACAATGTGTCAAAATACGAGTCCTACAGGTATTAAGAAAGTATGCAATATGTGAAAAATCAAAATAGTCCAATGTGTCAAAACATACTGAGCTACACCCAGTACTCACCAAAAAAAAAAAAAAAATTCTAGATATTGTATCCCAGGACATAGCTGGTCCATATCCAAGAAGGAGGAGTAAGATACGTAGTGGCACTATAAGATATTTTCTCGAAAGATATCAGAATGTATGCCATTAAAAATGCAACTGCGACAAATATCAGAAAAAGAATTGAGGGAGACTATTTAAGAAGAGCAGGTATACCAAAGGTACTACTAACTGATCATGCTTCACATTTCGTTGTGAAAAAGTGTAAACAATTTATGACCTCACCGGGCATAAAGCACATATTAGTAAGCTTTTTTCACTCAGAAGCAAGCCTGTTGAACGAGTCTTTAAAGAATTTAACTGGTTTATTATACACCCCCCACAAACATACCCAATGGGCAGAATACGTAACTCCTTTCATGCTAGTTGTCAGTAACCTTCCACATTCTTCAACAGGTTTCACACCTAATGAATTGATGTTCCAGACAAAGCAGACGAATGAGTGGGAGTCGCCCATACCAAATGTACCCACTACAGAAATGACACTACAAGGCAAAGTCAAACAAGCCTTAGTTATTTTAGAAAACAGGGCCGAGTATGGAAGGAAAATTTATAACAAGAAATTGAAACGCGTTACACAATGTTTTGAAGGGTAACGAGTCCGCTTACGGGCACACCCTAAATCGACAAAATTTGGCAAAGAAGAGGCAATTACTCTATTCAGGATCATATGTAATTTCCAAAAAAACTGTATCCTGGGGCGTACAGATTAGCCTATGAGAAAACAGGAAGAGACATGAGTCTCTACCCTCACAAAGATATTAAGTGCCTTTATAGAATGACGAAGCGTGGCAAGAGTTATTTTTTGACAAGACAATTATACGTAGTGTACATAATTCTAAATGTAAGTTTTCTTCTGGAGTGAATATTAAGATAAAGTAATGTGTATAGACATAAGTGATTCTTTTGATTTGTACATGTAGGCATAAAAATTAACAGCAATGAGAAGTAACACATCGCTTCCTGCGAAGCGAAAGTATACACGAAATTAGCTTATGGCTCAGCTGTCGCGCGCTCAACAATACCCGCTGACGTCAGTCGTAGGAGAGCAGACACTGACCTGTGCGCGTACGCGACAGACTGGCTGAAGGAGCATCCACATTAGAGCTATTGTCTCAAAATAGATTCAAAGCACAGTAAGAATTCTGGTACTAATGAGACATACAGAAAATATTTCTGTTGACACACACTCCAAACATGAATAAACACTTAAGCACAGCCGATCAGTGGAGGCAATGTCGAACAACAAAATAATCTCATTAAAACAGCACAGCACTACATTAAGGAAAATGCAAATTTCCGCCAAGAGAGAGTGTAATAATGTACATAAGTTGTGATAATTCTGTCTAGTCCTCTAAAGGAACATATAAATAAAACTCGAACAACAACACCCAAATGCCAACGGCTCAATAATCTTACTGTGCTCGTGGATTCTGTAGACACAAATAGCAAACAGAGTTTCAAGGCCGGCTTGTAACAAATCCGCAGGACAGATTCTTAATAACGTTTGTGAGGTGAGCCAGATCCCTCGTTCAGCCGTTATATCCCATGGCATTCTCTATTCACATAGTGAACTGCTTTTCCCAAATCTGTAAAGGCAAAATGAGTTACCATATTGAATTCTCGTCTTTTTGTTGTAGCTTGTAGTGTAAAAATATTTTCAGTTTCTAAAACCGTATTGTTATTCAGATATTAGTATTTTCATGAAATTATTTTGTCTTGCATTCAGGACTTTGGCATCTAATGTTATAACCTGAATCGAGGAGGCTTATACGTCTGTAGTTATTACATTGATTTTTATCACCCTATTTAAAGGTAGATATTACTTTGACTTTTGGCCACTCTTTTGGAACCTTCTTATTGTTTCAACGTTTATTAAAAATGTGGAGAAACCTTATATGTACGGATAATCCCAATATTTGTACAATTCTATATTAATTCCATCTAGGCCAAAGGATTTCCTATTCTTTGTAACTTTTAGACCTTTCGTCAGTTCTCTCGTATAAGGATCGTTTGGGGTTTCTGTGTCATTTAGTTCAGATGACCTACGAATCACCTCACCACAATTTTTTACCATTATCTGTCCCTCCTTCTCTCCTATATTACTAACACACACGAGATAATATTCGTTGTATCTATTTCTAGCATACAATTTGTTCTGGGTTACAGCATTTTGTCTCGGATGAATGTTATTCACATGAATTGTATAATGAACTATGAATTACTATTTTATTTTCCGTATGGTAAAATTACATGTTATTTGCTTTTGTGTTCTAAGGTGTCAGGCAAATCCAACACATTCCATTAAAACCCTGACATGATAAGCAAATCCAGTAGTATGTCACATAGCTCCGAATAAATCGTGACATTCAATTAACCAAAGCAATACGAGTAACGAGTGAGCAAATGGAATACCACAGACTAACACAAGAATGCCTAAATGCATGTCATACCTTCCCACCGTGAGACAGACGCAGTTCCGAGGGGAGAAACGAGAACAGAAGCCGAGAGCAGAACCGTGTTAAGCTGGAAGGCCCTACGATAAGGGATGGACGGACACCCACGTCGCCAGCTGACTGCTAGGACCACACCACCCGCAAGTTTTAGCGTGAGACCTTTTCGCGTCTCTGTTACGTTAGGACTACCCCCCAGCCCATGTTAAAAGCTAGAGCCCTCCAGAAGAACAGTATAGATCTTACGATAACACAAAAAGGGTTACACCACCCGCAAGTTTTAGCGTGAGACTGTTTCGCGTCTCTGTACATTCGGATCACCCCGCAACCCATGTTAAAAGATAGAGTGCTCCAGAAGAGTAGCCACATCAGCCACTGTAATTTACGACAAGTTAGGTAAGTAATTAATGATAACTGAGGGTCACTGTAGACCATTTTGATAGTTTTCTCTTTTGTGAAACTTAATTTAAACCTAGATTATAGATGTGATATGGCATAGGTCATCCTTCAATCCATTGTAGAACTTGGAAACCCGTTCAGGGAATATTCGTTCACATTTTTGCTGCATGCAGTTGATTTTTACCATCCTGTATTAAAACATTTCCTTTTATCAATAGTGCAATTTATAAACGATGTTTTGTGAGTGGAATAAAATTTCCAATGGTAAACTTAACTGCTTTTTCGACGTTATTTTACCAGCTAACTAAAAATAGGAAAGCCTTGAACCCCTTCCACTAAATTTAGTTAGTATTAAGATTCCTGTACAGGCAGTGGAGTGGAGCTGACGCTGAAATCATTAAGTATTTGGTTAAATCATCGCTAGTCTCACTGAACTCTTCTGAATTCTACATGTCATGTATGGTCTGGCGTCTCCTTACCAGCAGCAGGTCCCAGGTTCAAACTAGTCAATTCCCTAAAAAACACGCTCAGAGCGTTGTTGCGCGAAAGTGGTAGGGAGACACGATATAGAACAAGCGGACACCATGCAGAACGTTTAGAAAATGGCGACCCTGCCAGGATGGTAAAATACCATGTTTGAAGGTCGACCACATGCCTAACTAGTTCAGAAAAATATCCTGTTGAAAAATTTTCGTAATAAAAAGAAATTTTTTTGGACGTTATAAATAGTCGACAACAGTGGCTGGAGCGATAGGTAGTAAGAAAGTATTCAATAAAAGTGAGAATTCTAGCAGAAACAATAGCATAATTAAGTTATGAATTTTAATAATGTTAGAATTAAGTTTTCTCCGCAATGCAAGCGCACACGAGACGGATACATCGTTGACAAGTTGGTTCTGACCCAACAAGTAAGTGAATGGATTGTCAGTCTTGGTAGTGTCAAGTCGTGTAAACAAAAAGTTGATGAAACGCGTGAGATCGCATGAGTGCGTGTTGACTCGAAGTAGGGCGCGTGAATTGCTTTTAAAACCGAAAATAAGGGATTCGGAAAGATTAGCAATGGCAGATCGAGACCTTGACCGAATTGAGGTAGAGACCCAACGTGAAGACGGACAGAGAATAGAGGACAGTATAACAGACGATGCAATATCGCGAGAAATAGGACATATAACGCACAATAACGAGGATAATGTACGTCAAGGCATAGAAAACGTAAGTCAGCATACAACAGAGGAGCAGGAAAGTAGAGAGACAGTCGATGAGGATTCTAACTTGCGTCTTGAATACGTAGATCCCATAGTACAAGTAATCAGAGCTCCCTCACCACAGAGTACAAGGAATGCGAGCAGAAACGTGTCACCGCACAGTTCAATGCAATCGGTTGCAAACCAAGACCTGGGTGAAAACACAGATCGTAGGACGTCGGAAGGAAACGCAAGAGGACCCACCAATCTGGCAGAATTACTACAACAAATTAGCGAAACCATGACAAGGCAAAATAAAGACATAGCGAACCAAATTCAAATTCAAATTGCAGAAACCACGAGACAAATGCGTGAGATTAAAGAACAAAACAAAAAAATTCAGTTACATCTAAGTCATATTGAAGAAGAGGCAAAAGAATCTCGAGAAGTGATAGGAAACTTAATCACAGGTCACAATCAATTGAGAACAGACATTGACAAGATACAAGCGGACGTACAAACATTGCGTAATGACACTCAGGACGAGATCAAAACATTACGTAACAACACCCAGGGAGAAGTCAAGAAACTTGAGAAACAGATAAACGAAATTACTAGACAAGCAGCAGGTACAGCGCGTGAAGTTGTTGCAAACAGTGTGTTACACAAACGTATCACGAAAGCAGCGCTGAAAAGATATGATAACCGCATAGTTAAAATAGAAGCGCAAACGAAGCGACAGTTTCAGAAATTGCGAACAGAGTTGTTGCAAACCATTGAAGAGCGTAGTGAACAGGATCGAACAAGCACAGAGTCTGCAACCACATCCGTATCTGTAACGGCACCGGAGAAACAAGCAATTAACGAAGATATTATACATTTGCGATTCCAATCACAGGCGGAAAGTAACATACGTGAAATCAGACAGCCTGCACAGCAACAAACACGTTTCGAAATTCTTGATGAACAAACGTCATCACAAACACATGCGGAACCACAAATGTATGTTTCAAGACAGTTTGGATCGTGCAATGAATCAGCAAGGTTAGCCAGACAAGATACCGAACCAATACCTGATAATGGAAAGCCAGGTCGCGAAGAGTACAGTGCAATGCATTCAGCTACACGTTCACAACCGATGGAAGAAAATTATTGCGTACCACTCCAACGATACTACGCAAGGGTAGGCGAAAGTTACAGTGGACAATATCCAATGGATCTACCACAACCGGAAAGAACGACGGGAGAAATGATCAGAAACAAAAGTGGTGAAGAATCGCGAATTTCATATGGAACTATGACAAAGTACGACAACGATCATTTCCTTACAGTCAGAATTTCAACACTTTCGAGAAGGAAACTCATTACATCCACGAACTTTTACTGATCAATTCCGAGTAGGATTAGCAGAACACTGGACGCTAGCACACAAATTAGACTTCATATGTGCACACATGTCAGGAACAGTCGCAGAAAACATGCAGAATGTTGCAGCCACATGCCGATCGTACGAAGGTTTCAGAGAGAAGTTTCTCTCACGATATTGGTCCAGCGAAGCACAGAACAGAGTGAAGTACGAATTATTACAGAACCCATATTTTGAAAATTCAGGAGAGAAGAGTCCCGTGAAATTTTTCGAATTAATGGCAAACAAAAATCAATGCTTAGGTGTACCATACAGTGACGGAGAGTTGATTAAATTATGCGCGATGAAGCTACCATTGAAATACCAGCAATCATTAGTAGGTCGCGAGGCAATGACGTCGAAGCGTTATATGTCCTATTTCTCGCGATACTGCATCGTCTGCTATACTGTCCTCTATTCTCTGTCCGTCTTCATATTCTAAGGGAACTAGAGTTCATATTTTCGGAAGATGACGCAAGAAAAAGCCGAAGCGCATGTGAAAACGAAAGCAAAAAGCAGTGGAATCCACAAGACACAGTACGAAGAAACAATAATTACGAACCCTGTGATAACTTCGCACCAAGAAACGACAATAGATTTCCACAAAGAACCGGTTATGGATTTAGAAGAGAATATGGCAATAACTATAATTCACCCAGGAACGGCAACAACTATTACAGAGGGAATAACGACAACCGGAACGAGTATTGGAGAACCAATAGACCGGCAAATTATCGACAAAGAAACCAACATCAACAAGCGGAGCAAGAAAAGAGAATACAGATAGAAGAGGTGGAGGTAAGACCACCAAACCCCGATAAACGTTCGATTTGACAGCTAAGCGCCCATGCCAAAGAGAATGACGCACCGACCCAGGACAATTGCAGCACCTTGAACAGAGAAGTAAAAATCTTATCACGAGAAGAGAAGAAGGAAGAAACAAATCCGCAGGGACCAGATGAAAACGAAGACAAGAAAATAACAATATCGTGTTGGGACGAAATTAATTGGGAGAATACTGACGAGGAAGATGAATTACCAGAGGCATACACAACGAATGTAGGAGGAAAGGACGAAGTAATGAGTATTGCAGAGCTATTTGAGATGGAAACCAGGGAAAGCGAATTCAATGAGGATAATGCGCAGTCGACAGAAGTTGAAAATAAGTTACGAGTGGCCACACAACCCAACGTATATAATGAAGGAAGTTATGAAGCGATAATTAGAGCATTTAGATGCGATTATGTGGAAGTAGCGACGAAGAAGGAGAAGATAGACGAGGATGAGGAAAAAGTAGAGGATGTTGAAGAAAGTGTAAATGAAGGAAGAAATAGAGAAGAGGAAATAAAAGAGAGAGAAGTAGCAGTCGAAGCTTATCCTACAGAAAGTTCAAATTCACAAGGGAAATTCCTAAAAAGACTCATGTATGATTCAGTGGAGGATTCGTTGATGTAAGAAGAAGAAGAACAGAACCAACCCTTTCAAATTCAACCAATTGTGAAGGCCATGGTAAAGCATATCCCAGTCATTATTATAATTGATAGCGGAAGTGAACTGACTGCGATCTCAGAAAATTTATTCATGCAGTGTAATGCCAATGAGGAATTGCCAGTTCTGAAAACACGTAAGATTAAAGTAAGAGGTCCTATTAGAAACAATGCTGCGGAAGTTACGAGACAAACAAGGTTAACTCTTTCGTGACAAGGTCAAAAAGATAGAAGCCAGCTTCGTGATTATACCTAAACTAACTGTAGATTTGATTATAGGTGCAGATTTTTTAAATGAGAGACGAGCGATAATAGGTATGGGGAACGGTAGCGTAACATTCGGGAATGTCACACTTCTATTTGAGCAAAAGCTAATATTAGAAGATATACCAGTCATAAACAAACAATTAAGAATGACGCGAGATATAGAGGATGAAGAATTAGAATGGTATGCACATAAGGGGGAATCGCCTCAACTCATGTCAGAAGTCCATAAAGAAATCGACGAAAGAAGTTCAAGGTATTTCGGAACACAGTAAAAGAGAACTAGAGGGTATTTCACGAGATAAAGCAGAGGTATTTTTACCTAAGACTGGCAGTATTAAACACTTTCAGTACAAGTTTGAAGTAAAACAGCACAAACCATTTAGAGTGCCACCCTATTCAATCCCATTAAGCTACAGGAATAAAGTATTCCAGGAGATATCTAAAATGATAGATGACGATATTATTGAACCAGCTACCTCCACATATAACAGCCCGCTCCGTATTGTACAAAAACGAGATGGGAGCATCAGGTTAGTGCTTGATTCCAGACAGATCAACGCAATCATAATCACTGAGACAGATTGCCCAGGAAAATTAGAGGAATTGATACAAAACTTCCACAGTGATAAGATATTTTCATCAGTTGATTTACGGAGTAGTTTCTGGCAAATAGAATTGGCTCCAGAATGTAGAAAATTTACAGCATTTATCATATTCGGTAGATGTTACCAGTTTAAATGATTGCCATTTGGTTTAAACATATCATCAGCAGTGTTTATTAGGGGGTTTAATACTATACTCAGTCCTGAAATTTTACAAAAAATTACTTGTTATGTTGATGATGTGATTATAGCAGAACCCTCTTGGAAACATCACAACGACACATTAAATTAGTTTTTACAGATCATGAAAGAGCATGGGGTCACAGTAAATATAACAAAATCCAACTTTGGAAGGCGAGAGGTCAAATTTCTAGGACACATAATTTCAGAAAAACTAACGGCAATCAAAGAATTCTGTACTCCATATAATAAGAAAACTCTCAGAGAATTTCTAGGTCTCACCGGATTCTATAAAAAATTTATTTGGATCGACTCTCTCGCAACACCACACCTATGTGCATTGATTGGAAAAAACACGCCATGGGTATGGGATCAACAAGCCAATGAAGAATTTTTAAAAGTGAAAAACGCACTAACAACAGCACCGATTTGGCACATCCTGATCCAACACAAAATTTTTGTATGGCCACTGATAGCGCGAAGACAGGTTTAGGAGTTGTTTTATTGCAAGAATACGAACAGGCAGGGCTAAGATCATATAGAACAATTGCATTTGCCAGTCGGGTACTCACAAAAAGCGAAAAAAACTATTCAGTCACGGAGCTGGAAGTATTGGCCGTTGTATGGGGCTTCCAACGTTTTCGATGCTTCCTATTCGGAAGAAAAACAAAAGTATATACTGACCACAAAGCATTAGAATTTCTGTTATCCGCCAAACTAACTCATGGGAGGTTAGCCAGATGGATGTTAATACTACAAGAATTTGACTTCAATATTACACACATACCAGGACCAGCGAATGTATTAGCAGATGCTTTATCACGATGTCCACATGGTGCATCCAATAACATAGGTTTGGAAGCAGCAGAAGACCGGTTTACAATGTACTATATGAAACAAATACCTTTCGAAAACTACATTACGACGGCATTGAAAAACATAGGCAAAGAACAGAACAAGGATCCCGAATTACTAGGAATCAAACACAAATGGAAAAGTAAGGATTTTCCAGACATTCGAGAGCACTATCTCGTAAAAAACAATGTTTTATTTTTTAGACGAAATGTTGCAACGAATGAATGGTTAATTTATATCCCAGATGAACTAATTAATAAGTACATATGGTATACACATTTAAGTAATGGCCACTTTGGACCAAACAAATGCTTTTTAAAAATAAAACAAACATGCCATTTTCCTAATATGGAAAGACGAAATAGAACAGTGTTAGTCAAATGCAAAAAATGTATGACGGCTAAACACGTCACTTTCCAAACCAAACCACCTATGTTTCCAATAATCCCTAAAAGATTAAAACAAATAGCTGCAACAGATTTAATAGGGCCCCTCCCATGCACAAAAAATGGATATATTTTCATATTTGTCATTTTGGAACTTACTTCTAAATATGTTACCTTGACACCATTAAAACAAGCAACAGGTCTTACTATAAGTAAAGCATTTAGACAAGATTTTCTCAGACAAGTAGGTCAAGTGGAACGAATAATTTCGGATAATGGCCCACCATACAAATCAGTGCAATGGCAGAACACGTTAAAACAACACAAAATAAAACCCATCTACATATCTAAGTACAAACCTAGCGTAAATCCAGCAGAACGGTCTATGAAGGACATAGGCACTTTATGTCGATTATATGCAAGCAAATGCTACAACACTTGGGATATATACCTTAAAGATTTTCAAGAAGAAATAAATGAAATGCCACATAGCACTACACTACTACCTCCAGTTACTGTACTTAAAAATATTGAACCCCCAAACATAACCAGAGAAAATGTTAGATTTCCTGTTGTACCACGTAAACAGCACAAACAAGTCATAGCAAAAGCACTCTCCAACATCAGAAAGGCAGCCATTAAAAGATAAGAAAGAGGAGATAGAACAGCAATTAAAAGAACATTCTCAGTAGGCCAGAAAGTATTTGTAAAAACACACCATCTCTCCAGCAAACAGAAACACAAAATACATAAGTTTTATGCTGCATACAAAGGACCTGTCATAATTAGCCGAATTGCTCATGATAATGCTGTGGAACTAATGAACCCAAAAACAGGCAAAACCTTAGGACTTCACCATGTGAGCCATATCAAAAAGTTTGATGATTAATTTTATTACTGGTAAATAATCAGCACAATATTTCAAGATTATGTTGCAGATGAGATTGTCAGGAGAAAGAAGAATGAAGAGAGAGGAAGGTGGGAAAAAGAAAGTAGTTTCAATAGAAACAAAAACAAAAATAACACCAATAGTACCATAGATTAAGGTGAAGGGATAAAACGTAGATAGTCGAACAGCATGAAATACTAAAATGCTATACACCACGACACTACACAAAAATAAGAAACGAATTTGAGGATTCTTCTAGAAGTTAAGACTCAAAATATCTTAGAATTGTAACATGGAAAGCTTTTAAAAAGGCGCAAAATAATGTAGGTACTACACACATGGTAGATGACTATAAGTAAAACTTTTTGTAAGAACCATTGTGAAAACTCTAGCAAGTATGAGATGCAACGACCCACAAGTTGCAATGTGAGAAGTATCAAGAAAGAAAAGGACGTAACTAGCAAGACACGATTCCTACAAGGCAGAAGTGTCGAGAGAAGGGAAAGGAGAGCGAGACCAACAGAAGGCCCTTGTAACTGAAGTGGGCAATAAATTTGCCCACTAGGCGAAACTCTGCTGGGACGGAACACCCTGCAGTGACGGGACGCCGAACGCCGGACGGCAAAAGCCGGAAGAGTCTCCGAACGCCCCCACTCAGCGGAGCGAGTAAAAAACGGCCCGACGTGAAGACTGCTTGGGCAAGCCACCACTGGCAAAAAATATGTGTAAAAGTCACACAACCGCTATTAAACAGCACACTGATGCACGAAACTGAAGAAAACGTCCACAAAGTAAAAATGACACGCCAAAACAATTTATCAAACTGTTACTAAGAGGAGAACTTCAAAGGGACTAGTTATCAATAAATATTTCCATATCCTGCCCAGAAAAGAACCAAGAATCAAGTAAGAAGCAGAGAAAAAGCAGGAAGAACAGAAGTTGAAGATTCGCAAGATTGAGACCAAGGAAGAAGATGGGTGATGACTCGACGACATACCTTCCCAAATCCCTATCCTATTGTAAAGTAGTCGTCTGCGAAGTATTACAACGAAAAACAACCGCTTTCAGAAACACATAATGATGACTTTTACGCATACAAAGCCAGTAAACCACGAGATTCTGCACTCACAGCTCCATTCCATTATGGGACCTCCACAACAGCAACACACACTTGCAAAGCCAACAAGGAACGACGAATGAAGCTGTACATTAAATACTTGCCCACATCCATCTTGCTTAAGTCCATCACCTACGTGAAAAAACATTCGCCAACCTAATGCTTAAACATTTTAAGGATTGTGTGAATGTGTGAAACCAGATTATGTGATGTAGGAATTGTGCAAAAGAAACGTGTGAAAAACTAAATAAGTTAAGCACACCAGACAGCTAATTACAAAATAACAGTCATTGACTATGGAATTAAGTAAAAAATAGACTATCGTTAAAAATAAGTCATTAGTTCTGAAGTGGGCAGTATATAAAAAACAAAAGTAAGGCATAATAAACACTAAAACTATATGCCACTTATTTTCTCCTCATAAAAATAAAAGAATAACTATATTTTACTTATTTTCTTCTTATAAAAACAAAGAATAAAAAAAATTATCATGTTGGATATTTTCCCTTTTTTTAACATTTGTACCATTTGTTAGGATAATATCTCAATAGTTGTGTTTGTATATTTCTTTGTCAAAGCAATTCTTGGAAATAATTCTTATTTCTTGGTGTAACAATGTTGAAATGAGTGTCTAGAAACAAAAACATTTTTACTTGTACATGATATTTAGAAAATGTGTTAGGAATAGATTTACCTTAATTACTACATTTATAAAAAAAATATATTCCTAAGAAAATCTATGTGACAGACTCCTCACTTTCAATAACAAACTTCTTAAAAAACAAACTTCACACTTAAATAAAGAAAGAAAATAATTAAAAATTAATAATAGCATAAAGATATTCTTCTCTTGTCATTTTTAAGAATAATGTGGAAGAATATAAAAATATAAATTAGTAATACAAACTAGCATAGAACCAGAATAACGTGGCTGAAAAGTAGGCAACATAATTTAGATAAAGCAATAATTTTTGACTGATTTAGACAATGATTCAATCATTGCCTAACTTCAGTGCAAAAATTAAGTTCGAAGGGTGGTGATATGTAAGGTGTCAGGCAAATCCAACACCTTCCATGAAAACCCTGACATAATAAGCAAATCCAGTAGTATGTCACATAGCTCCAAATAAATCGTGACATTAAATTAACCAAAGTAATACGAGTAACGAGTGAGCAAATGGAATACCACAGACTAACACAAGAATGCCTAAATACATGTCATACCTTCCCACCGTGAGACAGACGCAGTTCCGAGGGGAGAAACGAGAACAGAAGCCGAGATCAGAACCGTGTTAAGCTGGAAGGCCCTACGATAAGGGATGGACGGACACCCACGTCGCCAGCTAACTGCTAGGACCACATCACCCGCAAGTTTTAGCGTGAGACCTTTTCGCGTCTCTGTTACGTTAGGACTACCCCCCAGCCCATGTTAAAAGCTAGAGCCCTCCAGAAGAACGGTATAGATCTTACGATAACACAAAAAGGGTTACACCACCCGCAAGTTTTAGCGTGAGACAGTTTCGTTTCTCTGTACGTTCGGACCAACCCGCAACCCATGTTAAAAGATAGAGCGCTCCAGAAGAACAGTATAGATCTTACGATAACGCTAAAAGGACCACACCAGCTGCAAGTTTTAGCGTGAGACTTTTTCGAGTCTCTGTTACGTTACAAACTTTAAAAACATTGCCCCACCACGAAAAGTATAACGTTTCTCATTGGATAGACAGAATTTTTGTAGGCAGAGCTTAAGGTTAACATTGAGACCCTGATTGGTCAGATGAAAACACAGCCGGATAGTTTTTTTTAAACCAACTTCGGTAAATTGTAGTAAGGAGAAGTTAGGAGAGAGTTGCTTCCGAGAGGGCGAGCCGCCGCCTCCTGACGAACACCGACAAGGTAATGAATGCACGCGATGCCGCATTTTTTAGCGCATAAGGCTTCACTCAGAACTGCAGAAGTCTCATCTGTTACATCCCCTTTTTTCGTAATACTAGTGTCGATCGTCAATTAAAGCTCATGGTGTTCACTTTTGCCACTTGAAGTAAAAATCTGAAATGCGATGATTTTTCTTTTATATAGTTATTGAGTAGCCATATCAGCCACTGTAATTTACGACAAGTTAGGTAAGTGATTAAAGATAATTGAGGGTCACTGTAGACCATTTTGATAGTTTTCTCTTTTGTGAAACTTAATTTAAACCTAGATTACAGATGTGATATGGCATAGGTCATCCTTCAATCCATTGTAGAACTTGGAAACCCATTCAGGGAATATTCGTTCACATTTTTGTTGCATGCAGTTGGTTTTTACCATCCTTATTAAAACATTTCCTTTTATGAATAGTGCAATTCATAAACGATGTTTCGTGAGGAGAATAAAATTTCCAATGGTAAACTTAACTGCTTTTTCGACGTTATTTTACCAGATAACTAAAAATAGGAAAGCCTTGAACCCCTTCCACTAAATTTAGTTAGTATTAAGATTCCTTTACAGGGAGTGCAGTGGAGCTGACGCTGAAATCATTAAGTATTTCGTTATATATTCGCCAGTCTCACTGAACTCTTCTTAATTCTACTTGTCATGTTTGGTCTGGCGTCTCCTTACCAGCAACAGGTCCCAGGTTCAAACTAGTCAATTCCCTAAAAAACACGCTCAGAGCGTCGTTGCGCGAAAGTGGTAGGGAGACACGATATAGAACAGACAGACACCACGCAGAATGTTTAGAGTGTGTTTAAAATAAATTGCGACTTTTGACAGTTTGTTGCCTTCCAGGGGATACGATGCCATTGCCAGCGTTACACCATCACCAAACACGCTGCCAGCAGGTCGGCACCTATAGCGCACCTAGTTGACGCAGTATTAAAAACAACAGCAGGTGGTGTCGAGCATGAGTTCCCCTTCCATATTCCTCAGCTCTTATTGAGGAGTTTTCGAAAGTTAGAGGGATCTGCATTCATTTTTTTTTTGCAGACGCTCTATCCATCCTTTTTTCAGCAATCCTATTTTTTTAACCACTTTTATTTTTTTATTTTTTATTTTATTTTTTTTATTTTTAGAATGGTCAGGGCGTGGTACACGCCGCACTAGCAGTGGGGTCTGTTCACGGCACTGCCAGTGCGTCGAGGCCCAAACCCCTCCCACCCCTTTTTTCATGTCCCCTGTTGTGTCATAGCACTATGTGTGCAGTAATCTTAACACAAAACTCCCATTCTCCGATGTAAGAAAGAGAAAGAAACCTCTTCTCTGAGTAGAAACTGAACACTGATAAAAGCTTAACAATTCTTCTTGAATCACACAAATACTTTGGAAGTCGAACACGAGTAATGCTGAACAAAATGTTTTGAAGAAAAAAAAAAGCTTTTCGTGTAACATAGAAGTTCCGGAAGCAAGGTAATAGTAAATAATAATAAGAAACCAAGTGACTTTTAATTTTCTTCTGTTCGTTCTGGTTCAAGGTGTTGTAGTGGTTCCACATATTTAACCAACACTCATTCTTTCAAAAATGATCTTCAGCATGTTGCCGTAGTGATTCTTGTGACTGCGATACATGCTGATTTTTGCATATTCACACTTCATGTAAACGCGAAATTCTATCTCGTTGTCCGACCCAAGTTTGTGGATGACATAACTAACATACACTCCTGGAAATTGAAATAAGAACACCGTGAATTCATTGTCCCAGGAACGGGAAACTTTATTGACACATTCCTGGGGTCAGATACATCACATGATCACACTGACAGAACCACAGGCACATAGACACAGGCAACAGAGCATGCACAATGTCGGCACTAGTACAGTGTATATCCACCTTTCGCAGCAATGCAGGCTGCTATTCTCCCATGGAGACGATCGTAGAGATGCTGGATGCAGTCCTGTGGAACGGCTTGCCATGCCATTTCCACCTGGCGCCTCAGTTGGACCAGCGTTCGTGCTGGACGTGCAGACCGCGTGAGACGACGCTTCATCCAGTCCCAAACATGCTCAGTGGGGGACAGATCCGGAGATCTTACTGGCCAGGGTAGTTGACGTACACCTTCTAGAGCACGTTGGGTGGCACGGGATACATGTGGACGAGCATTGTCCTGTTGGAACAGCAAGTTCCCTTGCCGGTCTAGGAATGGTAGAACGATGGGTTCGATGACGGTTTGGATGTACCGTGCACTATTCAGTGTCCCCTCGACGATCACCAGTGGTGTACGGCCAGTGTAGGAGATCGCTCCCCACACCATGATGCCGGGTGTTGGCCCTGTGTGCCTCGGTCGTATGCAGCCCAGCTTCATGGAGACGGTTGCGAATGGTCCTCGCCGATTGCCCAGGAGCAACAGTGTCCCTAATTTGCTGGGAAGTGGCGGTGCGGTCCCCTACGGCACTGCGTAGGATCCTACGGTCTTGGCGTGCATCCGTGCGTCGCTGCGGTCCGGTCCCAGGTCGACGGGCACGTGAACCTTCCGCCGACCACTGGCGACAACATCGATGTACTGTGGAGACCTCACGCCCCACGTGTTGAGCAATTCGGCGGTACGTCCACCCGGCCTCCCGCATGCCCACTATACGCCCTCGCTCAAAGTCCGTCAACTGCACATACGGTTCACGTCCACGCTGTCGCGGCATGCTACCAGTGTTAAAGACTGCGATGGAGCTCCGTATGCCACGGCAAACTGGCTGACACTGACGGCGGCGGTGCACAAATGCTGCGCAGCTAGCGCCATTCGACGGCCAACACCGCGGTTCCTGGTGTGTCCGCTGTGCCGTGCGTGTGATCATTGCTTGTACAGCCCTCTCGCAGTGTCCGGAGCAAGTATGGTGGGTCTGACACACCGGTGTCAATGTGTTCTTTTTTCCATTTCCAGGAGTGTATTTTCCCAGTAACCAGCTAATGGCGTTGGTTTTTAATTTCGGAAAGTATGTCATGTCTGGTCTCAGGAGGAGCGATGGCGTCATATATTCCGTAGAGGATCTGGTGAGAAAGGTGATTTGTTGCCTGATCCAATTCCAGTGATGCACATTGCCACCACAGATGAATCTGTGGATGAGTTTATTCACCAGATTGCATTTTCCACAAAGGTGTGTCTGGTTTAAACCGATCCCATATAGTCTCTCGTTGGTGCTGATGACATTGTTAACTGTTTTGTACCATGCGGAAATAGCGTCTGTAGATAGCAGGGCATAGTTGATGTACCGCCATACAGCTCTCCAGTCACAATTTGGGAATTTCGTTTCAATTTTGTTCCTGCCTCATTTAACTTCCTTTCAAGTATGATGTCGCGCGCTGTGATACATGTGTTGCTTCTTATTTCGTCACTAAGATAACTTGCTTCGAGGAAAAAGTTCCTCACATACTGCAGACGGGCATTAATCCTTCGCACATCAATCGGTGCTTGCAGGCTATGGGGTGTCACAGCCTCAAAGAGCTTTGCGGTTATACATTGTGGAAGTTCTTTGAGTCTATGGAAAGTCCGTTTGAGGAACAGAGCAGACGTGTTATTGCGAGTATCCACCAAACCGAGGCCCCCGTTTCTGACATCCAGTATAACGGTAGTCGCACCAACCCTAAATATGTCTCCCCTCCATAAATAATTGGTAACAATGGTCATGATCCCTTTCGCTACTAGTTTAGGGATTGGAAATACCTGCGCAGTGAAATACGCTTTGGACAAAACGCAGGAGTTGGTGAATCTGACTTTTTGCACCAAGTCCATTGTTCGATGGTTGTTCTCCATTACAGCACCATGAACTTTCCTCCTAGTTTCCGTCCAGTTAAAAGCAGCCGTCCTCATCGGACATGCCATTAAGGTTATTCCCAAAGTTTTATGTTTGTTGTCTTGTTTTGCCCATGCCAGTCGGAGATGATCTAGGCCCCGCAGATTCAAAATTTTACTTTTGTTTTCATTTGTTGTTGCTCCCGACGCAAGACCATACCTTTGGATTTCTCTTTCCAATGTAACTGTCTCCTCCTTATTCCTTATTACAACGCCCACGTCATCAGCATAAGCTCGTATGACAGTTTTCTCACCACTCAATGTTATGCCTGTTAATCTTGCATGGACAGTGGGTTGGAAGGGCTCTAAAGATACGGAAAATAAAAACATTGATAAGGGACTGCCCCGTGGAACCCCTCGCCTTATCTGTATGGGTTTAGATGTTTAACCATTGATTGCTATTTTCGCATTTATACCTGTTGCAATATTTCTTAGCATGTTGACAATCTGGGGGTGGAAAGCCATTGTTGACAGCGTCGCAAAGAGGTATCTATGACTAACGCGATCAAAAGCTTTGTTGAAATCTATAAAGATTAAAGCACATTTTATACTTGTCACTGAGGCAACTGCAATGACGTCTCTGTATGCAGATGGACTTTCGAATATCATTCTGGTTGGAGAACAAGATTGATGATGACTCAATATTTTTTTGGTAAAGGCGGAGGGTCTTATGTTGATAATACGCGAAATTATTTTGTAATCATAATTTAGTAGCGAAAGAGGCCGAAAATTGTTTAAGTTGGTTTTGCCTTTACTCTTAAGAATCAGTACTATTTTACTTTCCTTAAACTCTGCAGGGACCGGTTTTCCGTTCAGGACCTCATTTGCCATGGAAGTGATCTTGTCCCCAATTATAGACCAGTAGCGGGCATAAAACTCCACAGGGAGGCCATCAAGTCCCGGAGATTTTTTGAGAGGTGACTTACGCACTGCCTCATGCACTTCATCTTTAGTAATAGGTGACAGGATGTCAGCGTTGTCCGTTCCCGACAATTGTGGACCTAAAATAGTGAGAAAGTCCTCGAGAGCTGCATCTTCCACTGTGGTAGGGGCATATAAGGTTTCATAGTACCTGTGGACTTCGTCCAGTATTTCTTTCTGGCATGTGAGCCTCGTACCAGTATGCGTCTGGATTTCATCAATAAAAGTTTGACGTATGTTTTTAGCATGCCGCATCAAGTGATACAGAGAAGCTGTTTCATCTGCTACGACTGATGTGGCTTTCGATTTAATTTTTAGTCCCTCCATCTGTTGCTGTTTAATGCTTAATAACTTGGCTTTTATTTTTTTGATATCATTCAGACGAATTACGTCATCATGAGCCTGTTGATATAAGTCTCTTAAAACTTTACAATAAAACTCCATTGTATTCCTCAACTCCCTGTGCCTCGCTGCGCTAAACTGCACGACAACTTTCCGCAGCCTTGGTTTAGCCCTCCAAGTCCACCAGTCAATGACTGTTGGATGCTTGTCTACTGTGCGGAGGGTTCCAGTTCTTCGTCAGTTAAAACAGAGATATATAAATTCCATTGGCCTCTGAATTGACGGGTTGGCTGTACACTTAAATTAAAGCAAGTTAAAAGTGTACTGTGATCGCTAAAATACACGAGAATAATTTCAACGTTTAATAAATAATTTTGCAAATTTGGTGACACGTAAATTCTATCTAGTATGCTGCGGAGTGGCTGGTTATATACGTGAACCCGACTGACGTCGGGTGCTGAAGTTCCCACACATCCTTAAGGTGTAGATCATTTACTAACTTTTTTAACTGTGGCGAGTAGTTGAAATTGGGTTGTTGATCTTTCTGGTTTAAAGCACCGTTAAAATCTCCACCTAGTATAAGAGAACACGGATGTTTCCTCAATAAATAAATCAGTTCATCTTGAAAAAACTTCGCACGATCCAATTTGTGGGAATTTCCTGATGGAGCGTAAAGGTTAAGCACTGTCACATCGAAAATTTTTATGCCTATGGCTCTTCCTGATTCTAGTCGTTCGATTTAAGTCACCGGAATGCCTCCCCTTATAAGAATGGCTGTACCGATATTGGCTTCCGTAGAAACATTAACAATTTCAAAAAAGCCTGGGATCCGAATTTCCGTTATCGCAACTTCTTGTAGCAACGCGATATCTGTCCCAGACTAGTACAAGAATTCTTTTAGTGCTACCAATTTCAAGGGTGACTGTATTTCATTAATGTTAATAGTAGTAATGCTATAAGCTTGCATCACAGACATACCAGAAGAAGCTATTTGGGATGAGGATCGGTATGATTATAGCAGCAACGTGCTTCTCTACAAATCACGATCTTTACAAGCTGTGTGCCCATTACAAGTACTAAATTCCTAGGAAAATTTTCACTGCTTTTAAACAAAGAGCTTGAGAAGAAAAGTATCCTGAAATCCTGACAATGCATTGCTATAAGTCACTGTGACCCTCCTCTTTCTCCTCTTCAGTGTTGGACCTGATGACTTCATATTTAATATTCTTTTTCTTGATGTCTTTCTTCTCAGGTGTGGCTTTCGCTTGATGACGCGTGACAGCAAGACCCGGTTTCGGTCGCAGCCGCCGGCGGTGGCTGTCTGGCGCAGGGCCGGCCAGAAATTCTGCACGCGTGCGGTGCTCCTGCACATGTGCAACTTGCAGGTCACAGCGTGCACGCCGCAGCCGTCAGCGTTCACGTAGTGCATGTTTCTACGCACAGATGTCGCTTTATCCACTTGCTGAGATACTCTGTACCGGCGCATTCTAGTGTTTTACAGCTTGCACGCCAACCATGGGAAGGTATTTCGCGTATTAAACATTTAAAATACTGTCACAGTCTACTCATTGAGACGTCTACTTTTATGTTAACAGTTTAACCCAGTAAGACAAGTAATACAGTTAACAACCGTGGGTTTTTATTAAGGCAGCTTGACTGACGGCACGTAAATACGCGTAGCGTTTTCGATCTAATATGTAAGATAGAGAGCACTTAGCGACTTCCAACGAACCTTAGTCATGATTTCAAATAATATTAAACTAATGCAGGGTTTCCTATAACTAATTCTCGGTGCCCTCAGTTACACCCACATAATTTCTGTCTCACTGACGTCTGAACAGAATGACAACCGCAGACCTCTCGATGATGACCTGTACCAATATTGCTATATCTTTCATCAGTTCAGTCTGAAATTTGCACAATAACCGACAATTAGATTAATGTTATGTTTTATCGACTTCAGCTGAGCGTAGCCCTCCACACATTTCTTTTTTTTAAAAAAAGAACCTAAATGTAAGTATACAACAATCGGTTTAATGACCAATTTTCCTTATAATAATGTAACATGGAGCAGAATGAGGCAATAGTGCACAGTTAGTAAACAATAATTTTTAATTATGAAAGGAAAAAATCCAAACACGTTTATCACTGGTCATGAGAAATGATATAGCTAATATCGGGCACAAAAGCACGGCTCATTGACAAACGCAAGCAGTTGCGGGAGATTTTCATCACTGATGCTTGATCAAAACGACTGAGAACATAGATCTTCCGTTCTTTGCTTTTTCACAGTACCTGCCATTTCTCAGTACTTCTCTGTTAAAGTTACGGTCACCAGGGGTAAACGAGACTGGGTATGTTGCGCTCTTGCTTGTACCACATAAACAGGGAAGAGGAGCCGCCGCCGTTCATTTAGGACACATGCCTAATAACAGATGTCGCTGTCGCACACTTGCGCACATGTGCAGCACTTCCGCACGTCTGCACACTGTGCAGCGTTTGGCCGGCCCTGGTCTGGCGCAACGGCCGTGGCTTGCGAGTCGTCAATATTTGGTTCCGGCGTGGTGTCTGTTGTGTTGTCTTGCTGGCGAGGCGGTGATGCGTGTTTATTTCCTCCTTCGGCGCGGTGTTGCGCTTCGGAGTCAGCAGGTTGTTTACTTGGTACTTCCTCGTACTGTTCACACTGTATGGGCTGTGCACTTGATGCGGTTATTGCAGCTGTGACCTCAGGCTCAGGGTCACATTTCCGTGAAAGGTCACTACCAGCTGCGTCACTATCTGTTCGTGGCGGTATAAGTCCTTGTGTGGAAGTGGGAGCCACATCGACCTGCATTTCATCTCCTTTTTCCACTTCCAACAGATCTTCAGGACTGGGCTTCGGCTTCCTGGCAACGGGTGTTTCACAGGAAGAGTCCTCATCAACATTTTTTTCAGTGTCCTCTAGAGGACGCATTTTAGTGGGAATCTCGCTGTCACAGGACGGAATTTCAGCAGTTAATGCAGGTTTTAAAGACGGAAAGTCATTAACATTAAGTGCAACATTTTCAGAGGTAGTAACAGGATCCACGACAGCCGCCGGCTCTGTTGTATTACTGGCTGGCAACAAATCGTTGAGTGTTAATTTCCGGCGTTGCGTAAGGTTATTTGTTAGCACAAAAACACGGCGAGGGCAGTCCTGACGGAGGTGACCAGACTCGTTACATACATGACATGTAAGGGTACCTGCCATTTCTCAGTACTTCTCTGTTAAAGTTACGGTCACCAGGGGTAAACGAGACTGGGTATGTTGCGCTCTTGCTTGTACCACATAAACAGGGAAGAGGAGCTGCCGCCGCCTTGTGTCCGTCAACAAAGATGTGGGAGGGAATGTTTGCCTTCACTTCCATCTCCACGGAGCGAATGCCGTTAAAGCACTGCAGCTTGAAATGCGAAGCCCACCTTTCGTTGACTATTTGCCTGACAACCCCATACTTTGAAAGGACATCTTTAATTTTCGAGTTGTCTACTTCTATGGGAATATTCAAAACTCTAACATTCCTAATTACAGACTCGGATTTCCGGAGTTTTACAGTACTTTTAGTACTATCACGGTGTATAAATTCCGTTTCATAACCAAATTTTGCCAGAAAGCGGTCTATGCTCACGGAGTCGTTAAACTTTACAAAAATGCAGTATTCATCAGAGTCTAGCTGCATGGTATGAACAGATTCAGAATGAAGACCAATTACCTCGGTAATCCAGTCGTGTATTTCAAGTGCAGAGGGCTGTACTCGACGGGTGTACTTGTCGAAGATGAAAATCACGGTGTTTCTTCTCACGGAGTTTGCCATGGTGTTCTGCAGCGAAGAAATCTCGGACAACGCCGAAATCCCAACAGCACTACGTAGAAAGACGACACGAACGAAGACCAAATGCTCAATTGATAACGCTCAATTCACGTGCAAAACGCCAATAAACGATCACGAAACACGAAAACACTGGCGTAAACACTGAACGTTCACGGAGCAAACTTGAGGAGCGTGCGACCGCTGCGACAGCTAAAGCCAGACTGTATTCATGAGCTACAGTTGCAATCTTTGTATTAACACTGCTCGGGTAAGAGTGCAATATGAAGTCAAGACGACGTTTGTTATAGAAGAGAGCGTTGTTCCAGAGTTTCTCGGATATGGAAGATTGGAAGGGGAATCATAAAACGACTACACTGCCATGATTTTGTGTGTTCTGTGGGAAAGTATTCTGAACTGGAGTGGAGCAGTTAGGATCCGATTTTAGAAGATTTGTGCGGTTGACAGAACAGCCGCTGCAGTTAATTTACACGAACTGATCGAAAGTGTGATTGCGGAATTGACCACTAGATGTCACGAGAGGCGGATTCACTAGTATAAGACGTTTTCTATAGAGAAACAGTAACAGCGTATTGTGTCGATAAAGAGAGCTAAGTGACATCGAATGTAGACTAGTCCCTAGATGTCACTTCAGTAACGAAGCATCAGTGGAACTGCAACCCCTCTAAAGCTGTTAAACTGTTGGTGACATGATTGTGACGTGGAAACACAAATAAAAAACCATAGCTAATCCAAGACCAGGCAGACTTCATGTGGTGACAGACAGGGACCGCCGAGAAGTGCTGAATGTGGTAAAAAATTGCATAAAGTCAGCATAAAGAATAAATCGTGATTTCCGAAGGGCTATAAGCAGTCCAGGTAGCACAATTACCAAAGGCAGGAAGTTAAAAAGAAGGAATGAAGGAGTATAATGGTCGACTAGCTCCTTATAAGTCACAAACAACAGCAGTGACTGCAAAGCGACGCTTGTGTAAAGTTAAAGAATGGCACCATTGGACTATGGTCCATGGGAAACGTGTGATTTGGAGTGAGGAATCATGCTATACCCTGTGACAGTCCAACGGAGTGATTTGGTCGTGGCGAATGCCATCGTGTATGGTGCCAACGAGGTACGGAGGAGGTGATGGTATGGTACTGGGATGTTTTTCGAGGTTGGGATGTGCGCTCCTTATGAAGCTTGAGAAAATATGGAAGAATATGAACACATTTTACAGCGTTATGTACAGAGGAGGAACAGTTCGAAGATGACGAGTTTTTTTTTACCAGCAAGACAATGCACTCAGCTTTAAAGCAGAAGCTGTGAGGGAATGGTCTGTGGACAATAACATTCCGAAGATGGACAGAGTTTCCCAACGGTACAACGCTGGGGGGAGTTATAACGTCGGATTCCCACTAGACGCCACCGTCCAACATTCTCTGGGTTTCGGTTCTCGAGGAAGATTGGGCTGCCACTTTTCCATAGATATTCAGACACCACGCTGAAAGTGTCTCCGACAGATTTCAAAAGGTGATACAGCCGAAAGGTAGACACACACCTCATTAATTTCCACTAATAGACGTCCGGATAGTTTTCACCAGATAGTGTAAACCTACAGGATTATGAACTAGAAAGGAGCAAGAAAGGAAGGCGACCACCTCAGCCGTTTCCGAGATGCTGCCCTGCATGAAAGCCGCCTTAAGTCACTGTATTCTCTTGTTTGCGGCCTTTATCGTCGGCAGAATGATTCCCTACGACAACAGATCTTCACTATTATCTGCTCTTCTCCGTTGTTTTATGTAGTTTATACCTTATGGTTGTTCTTCCTACTGTTGTTGAGTTTTGCTCGTCCTTTTTCATTTTAAGTCTGTGGATCCAGTTTCTTTTGTGTCTCGTGGCGCCAACCGGCGTTGCCAGGTTGCCAGGTAGCAGTGCCCCCCCCCCCCCCCCTTCTTCTCTGCCCTGCTTATATACTTCTGTTATTGCGTCACATTACCTTAACGGTATCAAACGACATTCAGTAGTGCTGTAACAACGATGTTGTGTCTCCAACCATTAACTAGTGGGTGGCTGGTCGTTAGAGATACGAAATCGTTGTTACAGGTAGTTTGCGAAAACCATTTCATAGATGGTGGCAACTGCTGGAATCATGTTACCCCCTCAGTGTCAGTTAAGGCCTAAAGATGGTGTACTGAAACACCGAATCTGGTGACCATATAATAAAAGACATCGTAAGAATGGCCCCTCAAGTTGGCTGCCAGAGGGATGAGGAAGATGAGAAGGACGTAACGTTCTTGATATGCCTATTTTTGTTAACAATAAATAAAGAAGAAAATGCAGTTTGTATTGTAAGACTTTCAGTCTGCCCTGAGATTTTGAAATGTCAGGAATTGTAATGTAATCTCGTTATTAAAAGTTATCACGCGGCACGAAGTAGTACGCATTGTGTTCCGATAAAACTTCTGTGTAGTTGTTGGAATTAATTTGAAGATGTCAGTGTTCTGATTTATCTTGAAAATTTTGTGAAAACATTTAAATAAATGGGACTGGGAAAAGTAGTACCATTTTACGAGAATACACAACCAAAGACGAGATATAAATAGAAGTTAATGAGCAAGTTAAAGTTATCTTTGGTTTATGAAAACAAGTGAGCAGTTGTTCTCTATTAATCTGAATTGTGATAGGGAATCAGTTGAAAATGATTACTAATATTGGAATATTCTTTAGTAAGAACGTTGTGAACAGTTCATTGAAGTGAATACTGATATTTAAAGTCAATTTACATTTAATTTGAAAGGTGTATTTTACGTCTCAGAGTCTACATCATTCAACCGTATGGAAGTAGTTATGATCTCTGGAGGAAAAATTGTGCGGATTATACACCAAAAATGCAAATTTTTTAATTTTATAATAAAAGACTCCCACATCTTGTCTATAAGGGATGAATATTTCGAAGTAAATGGAGAATGTTGATAAAGAAACTGATAATACGCCAACTCAGTGATTTAAAAAAAATGGTTTAAATGGCTCTGAGTACTACGGGACTTAACATTTGAGGTCATCAGTCCTCTAGAATTAGAACTACTTCAATATAATTAACCTAAGGACATCACACACAACCGTGCCCGATGCAGGATTCGAACCTGTCACCGTAGTGGTCGCGCGGTTCTAGAGCGAAGCGCCTAGAACCGCTCGGCCACCGCGGCCGGCAGGGATTTTCAGATGACAATGATGTGACTGGCCGAGTTGACGTATCGTAAAAATACGGTAGTTAAGCGTGTTCTGTAGGTGGATATGGTGATGGTGATATCTCTATTACTACCGATAGAGAGATCTGGGAGGAACCAACGAATTCGATTGCGGCGGATTATGAAACTGGTTTTTGAAAATAACATCATTTATCTGGTACATTATGGAACTATTACCCACATTCAGACCGTGAAAGCCTACAAGACCCCGTAAACATCGAATTGTTTTAGGATGTATGTGAGCTGCGAACTTCGTGGGTGTAGCTTGCGATCTGATGAAGATTGGGTACGTCTCTTAGATGCGAAACGCTTGCTAAATAGCTATTTTATTCCACAATAAGAAGGTCGTACCACAGCATCAAATGAACAACACGTCGGTTACACACAAATTAATTACGGGTGGACAGCTTACACATTAGGCTTCAAATATTCTAAGGAGGAGACTTTGGGTTGTTATGGATGGTTAAGCTTTTTTGTATTCCTAAATTGATCTCAACGGCAGTGTCCCAACAAGGTGACATGTCGAATGATTTAACACATTCGACACATGTTTGGGAAGAGCAAGGCGTAAATCCCCGCCAACTTATTTGGATGTAGATTATCGGTATTTTCTCATGGTTCACTTACTTCATCGACCGTGTTTAGCTGAGCTAGTACGAGGTATTCAGTTGTGAGGGGTCCACTTGTACGTGCAGCCAGGTTTTGTAATATAATTCATGAACAATGACCTGAAACTATCGTCGTATATACAAGAGATTGTATTTTTGCCACCACTAAACCAAAGATGTTGCCTGAGTGGCAGAATCGGTTGTAAGTAGGGGTGCGCTGAGCGTAGAAGGAGTTGCCGTTGCACTCTGTTACACAACGTGTGAACAAAAGTATACGGACACCTGGCTGAAAATGACTTACAGGCTCGTGGCACCCTCCATCGGTAATGCTGGAATTCAATATGGTGTTGGCTCAGCACTGATGGCAGCTTCCACTCTCGGAGGCTTACGTTCAATCAGGTGCTGGAAGGTTTCTTTGGGAATGGCAGCCCAATCTTCGCGGAGATCTGCACTGAGAACAGGCATCGATGTCGGTCGGTGAGGCCTGGCACGAAGTCGCCATTCCACAACATCCCAAAGGTGTTGTACAGGATTGAGGTCAGGACTCTGTGCAGGCCAGTCCATTATAGGGATGTTATTGTCGTGTAACCACTCCGCCACAGGCCGTGCATTATGAACAGGTGCTCGAGCGTGTTGAAAGATGCAATGGCCATCCCCGAATTGCTGTTCAACAGTGGGAAGCAAGAAGGTGCTTAAAACATCAATTTAGGCCTGCGCTGTGATAGTGGCACGCAAAACAACAAGCGGTGCGAGCCCCCTCCATGAAAAACACGACCACACCATAACACCGCAGCCTCCGAACTTTACTGTAGGCACTACACGCACTGGAGACGACGTTCGCTGGGCGTGCGCCATACCCACACGCTGCCATCGGATCGCCACATTGTGTACCGTGATTTGTGACACCACGAGACGTTTATTCACTGCTTATGCTCCTTACACCAAGCGAGGCGTCGTTTGGGGTTTACCGGCGTGATGTGTGACTTACGAGCCGCCGCTCGACCAGGAAATCCAAGTTTTCTCACCTCCCGCCAGTCATAGTGCTTGCAGTGGGTCCTGGTGCAGTTTGGAATTCCTATGTGATGGCCTGGATGATGTCTGCCTATTACCCATTACTACCCTCTTCCACTGTAGGCAGTCTCTGTCAGTCAACAGACGAGGTCGCCTGTACGCTTTTGTGCTGTACGTATCCCTTTACGTTTCCGCTTCACTATCACATCGGAGTGGACGTAGGAATAGGAGTGTGGAAATCTCGCGTACAGACCTATGACACAAGTGACACCTAATCACCTGCCGACATTCGAAGTGCGTGAGTTCATCGGAGCGCCCCATTCTGTTGTGTAACGATGTATAATGACTACTGAGGGCGATGACATGGAGTACCTGGCAGTAGGTGGCAGCACAGTAAACCTACTGTGGAAAGCGTATTTTTTTTGGGTATCCGGATACTTTTGTTCACATAGTGTAAGTAGGATGTAAGATTTAATGCTAGTGTTTAGTTGGGAAAATTTAGTTGTTGGTCTATGGGTGAATGACATTGTTTATACTCACACAGAGCCAGTAAATGCTAAGTCGTAGTATATTCTCTATATGAGTGTAAAGTGTGTTATTATTTTGTGAGGCTTTAAGATTATTATCAGAAGTGCTACTGATCGTTAACAAATACTGAGCATTGCCCATGGCAATTAAAGAAGAGTAATGAATTAATACTATAACTCAAAGGTAAAGCGACTGGAACAAATTTGTAAGGTAATGAATTTTTTTATATTTAGTTTTAAGTATGCAGCAACGCAACTTTGCTTTCGCTAATTTTTACAGTTCTGACTCTTGAATGTAGGATCCAAGTTTCTTCCATCAGATTAAGTATAGGTTGAATAGGTATACCCGATTTGTAATATTTTGTGTATTTTTTAATCCTGATACAGAGAAGTTAAACTTTGCAATGTGTTTTGTCGAACGATCTCAGACTTCTTGTCACGTAACAATCGAAGTGTTTTTAATTACGAGAATAAGTGAGAATTGTAAAACAGTTGAGAAGCTCACTGATTTTGAAGTTAATGTAAAATGTTTCATATCAGATTTTGTGAATTAGAAACTATATTTTGAATACAATTTTCAAAGTGAAGCGTTTGGTCTTAGGATATCCCCTTATCAGTACCTCAACTTCTTGCATGTCGTGTTTATTTGAACCCCATGAATATTTTTTGAAAGAAATCATCAGAGTCAGAAAAATATTAATGTGCCAGAATCAGAAACGTATTAATGATTGTAACAGTTTGAATGCAGGCAGCATTGGATAGCGCTCAGCCAATATAGAGTATTTTCACTGAACATATGCAAGGTTATTCATTTATCAGCCAATCTACTGATATTGTTTGTATGAAGCAATTTTACGGCCGCCATTTCACTTCGCTGTGCCAAGATTGAATATTTGCTATGCCCACTGTGGACAGAATACCAAAATTACATCCATTGCGACTCTAGAGCTAAGGAACATTTATTTCATGGTTTATTTGCACAGGGAATTTTGTCAGTTTATTGTACAGGGCCATAGAACACGGTGCTCACGAGACTGGGTAAATTTCAGAGCGATCGATTTCATTATGTGCATTACGTGTTAGTTTTCCAGATTAAGTTGTTTAGTTTTTTTTTTATTTGATTTCAGTGAAACTAAGAGCACCATTTGCTGAATAACACATCACACAGTAAATCTGAATAACCCAAACATTACGCATTTCCTATTCATCGGCGAACAAAACTACCAAAATTTTATAAAGAACGTTACACTATTATCATAACCTTGATGGAACGTTAAAGGAAACGTCTTTTCCCTTCACAACGAGTTATAAGAAACCATTGTACGACAACGTGCTGAAATTAAAGTTTACGAACTTGGTAGGTAATAACCTTTAATTTTTTCATGTTTACATGTTTACATACTTATAACACTCAGCGGTTAGAGGCTCCCGAATTGTAGCGTATACCATGCCGGTGTGTAGCGTAATTACCGCCGAAGCATGAGAAATAGCGTGGTGTAATCGAGTTTCAGATTCGAAGAGTTTGCCCACACATTGAACACTCCCTCCTTCAGTGTAAATATGCCAGACCACACACGAGCGCTCCGTTGTCTCTAGCAATGCGACGTGTTGGGTTCATTGTCATCGACCAACCTCCATACAGTCCCGACTTGTCCCCATCCGATTTTCATCTGCTTCCAAAACCTAAAGAACGCCTTCGAGGACTTCACTTTGATAGTGATGAAATATTGCAACCAGAGGCATGGCTCCATCAACAAAGTCAAACGTTGGCTCAACAAAGTGAAACATTGCACTGTGACGATATCAACAAATTGATCTCTCGTTAGGAGAAATGTGTTCTTCGGCGGGGTGACTATATCGAGAAATATATACGTAGACATGAAGAATAAAGATGTAGAATATTAATGATGTTTGTTTTATTTAATAAGCTTGAAGAGTTTTCATGTGGCCGGCCGGAGTGGCCGTGCGGTTCTGGGCGCTACAGTCTGGAGCCGAGCGACCGCAACGGTCGCAGGTTCGAATCCTGCCTCGGGCATGGATGTGTGTGATGTCCTTAGGTTAGTTAGGTTTAATTAGTTCTAAGCTCTAGGCGACTGATGACCTTAGAAGTTAAGTCGCATAGTGCTCAGAGCCATTTGAACCATTTTGAAGTTTTCATGTAAAAAATTCGGAGGCAATACTTTTCAGCACGCCTTCGTAGAATCCATCCAATAACTATGTAAGCGAAAATGTAGAACAACGGTCTAAAATTTTACAAGTTCTAACATTTGTTGGTACTTATTCAACTAGCTGAAACTTGTCTGAAACTACATGTGCGAATACGCTGCCAGAAGACGCACTCTTCCTCAAAGCTATGGAAACAGGTTGCAGTTATGTGCGTCCATTCACAGAACGCGTTAAATGAAGCAAGACACAGTTATATTTCCGATTGTATGCCACAAATTTAGCTTTAAAAAGAGTCTCGTTTGAATTTGCCTCGTACGCCACTTTATTTTCATTAATTGGATTGGACTGGATTGTTTGGGAGTGATTTAGGGAAATCACGGAAAATCTAAACCAGGATGGCTGGACGCTGGTTTGAACCGTCGTCTTCACGAATGCGCGTCCAGTGTGCTAACCACTGAGCCACCACGCTCGGTTATTTTCACTTATCCAACATAGAATAGATCCTTCGAACGTGTTTGATGCTGAAAGTGTGGGCAGTCGATTACATCACAAACGGAGAGACCAGAACACGCAGTATATGATTTGGCAGGTTGTCACTTTCACAAGGCTTCCGAGCCTGAGGTCATACCGTAGTGACGCCAAACAATAGCTGGCGCTTTGCCTGACACACATATGACAGATGTTTCGCTTTCAACGTCGAGGTCAAATGCCATTAAACTAAATGATTCCCCGCCTAATATTTACTGAGAGAATGAAAAAGAGGAGAGGAGCATTAAAACTGTTGCTTTACAAATCGATACAAGCCAGTAGGGAACATCGCATTGAGTGTCATATGACAGGCTGCGACGACGGAACTTGCTGGCAGTTTTCAGGCAGCGGAAGCAACGCTTTGATCAGGTGGCAGTCAGTATATTTGCCGTAAGCTTTTCGTTCAGTCGTCATAGCAAAACTTGTTTACTTTTAGCTCCAGAACAGGCACTACAGATTAATGAGATTCTTTATCTTTTACCTGAATGTGAAATTAGTCCATAGGTAACTGTGATTTACTCAACTGTTAACCACAATCGATCGCATTCCTTTTCTCTATGCTAATTCACGTAACAGAAGTTAGTGTTGTAAAAATGTACTATTACCTCATGTCGTTTGTAAGATGAATTATACAACTGAAAAACGTAAGATAGACTCCCAAGGACTTGAGACTAGGAAACTGACATTCCACGCTGAAGAGCAACTCTGGGAGGGTGATTACAGGAGAACGATGTGTTGCAAAATTGCGCTGGGAAAATATTTCTTACACTGTAACCACACAAAGTTGAGAACATTATTATTATGCGATCAATAAGTGTAACGAGCTCGCAATAAGTGAAACTGTTTACGAGTGATATGCACACGTCATATACAGAGCGAGTGTGTGAAAATAAATGAAGGGTTAATAATTGCATCTGAGGTGGATAATGAATTTGTCTTTTTTTAATTTTGTACGTTGTGAGACTGAGTTTCCAAATGCAGCCCCTGCATTCCACTAATTAAACCAGACTCAATTCCCCGTCCCCCACTTGGAAAACAAACGGTGTAGACTAATTCTGTTGGAAATTCATTAGATCACTAAAGAGTTGCCATGTAGTGCTCATTCTCTTGTAAGAGATAAAACTTAGCGCAGCACTTACCTTCTGCCAAACGTTTCTCAAGAGCCTCAAACTTCCCATACTGTCTGCCTCGTACCACTTAGCAGTTTTATTTCTAATTGATATTATAATGTTTTTCTTGCGAGTTCCAATCCGCCAAATACGAAAAATGAGAAGGCCGTCTTCTATTAGGTACCAGTATTATTATTTGTTCATAGAAATTCAAACTTTTATTTGCAACTTGCCATACTATATAACGACTCAGTAACATATTTGTTGTATCATTATTTCAATCTATAATCATATTAATATAAAATTCGATCTGTTCACAAGCGACGTCACACCTAAATGAAAACTTTTTAAAGTCTGCGTCGTCTTCACATCAGGATATGACTAGTTGCTTGAACAGAATAGTAGCATAATCGTCGCCTCACTTACGGTAGATGACGCGACGTCCTTCAGGATACGGAAGTTTGGCAGCCCCTCAGCTCTTTACGCTGCTGGAATTCTTTAGAAACTTTTGGCCGTGTAAATAGTAATGATGAGTGTCATGTGTATGTGTGTGTGTGTGTGTGTGTGTGTGTGTGTGTGTGTTTTAAGGGGAACGGGGTGGCGTGCTGTACTACAATAATTACCGTTTTCCCACATTTCTTACGCTCAAGACTGCTGTTCCAACTCCCCAGGCTGACTTCACACTTTCCATACTGACTTCGATTGTTACTATATGAAAAGCACACATGGAAGTGCTCTCCTGATGATGAATAATACATATAAGCTCTGAAATCTACCAATTTACAGTATTATTTGTAACACCTGGGCATGCTTCACTCTAAAACTTTCTTTTACATCCTCTTTCTATTAACTCTATGTTGTGTACATAGTTCCGCGTAGTCAGCGCGTACACAACTTTCCCACTAGAGCGCGCCCCGCTAAGCACAACAGCGCAGGCGCAGCGCTCGTCCATCTCCGCACTACGAGATGGCGCTGTCTTAGAGATGGACCAAATTCTGCTTCCGCCGATCCGCGTATTAATATGTAACGCAGCCAATGAGATTTATTGCTGCTAACGTAGAACCTTTTCTCCTCGCGGATCACACTCGCGCAGTGATACTTGAACGCACTAGGTATTATAACGAGTGTACAGACCTCCGATTAGTTAGTCTGCATTTGTCTGTATTAGCTTATACCAGTCTGCATTTGTCTGCACCAGTCTGTACCAGTCTATAGTCAAGTTTCAGTCTGCGCCTAATAAGATTATCATATTCCTGTACATAACCATGAAGAGAAATGTATAGACACTTTGTCAAGTATCAGAGATATGGCATTATCGTAACCAATGAGAATAAGATTAATGTACGAAGACCAAAGGAACTTCAGATTGTCAGTTGTAAAGAGCATCCAGAATCAAGTTACGTAATATCTATGCTTTTTATTACTTTAATAAATGTGTGTGAAAATTAATCAAGTTCTGTTCAAAGTTGATCGCCGACAATCTGCTACTCTAAGCGTGCAAGTGTCATTTCTATCGTCTGACCTAACAGCAGAAGATAAACACGCCACGATAGGACCACGAGACATATTGCTGACACTCGCCTACTTCGTTAGAGCGACAAGTCAAATAATATGATGGTGTGTGTACCGAAGGTCTTACAGTACGCACACCACACTCTATGTCGTATTTCAAAGAAGTTCACCGAATTTGACGACACTATATACACATTCTGATCAAATCTGTCGATATTAGCCTCGAGGTCATCAGTGAGTAAGAGTTCTTCGGAGAAACGTACCTGTTTTAAAAATAAAAGTCGAGGGTTTCTAGTGACCAATCCATGCTGTAGGTTTATCAGATACTGTTAATATTATTACTATTATTGTTATGGAAACGTACTTAAATGGAAGAAAGTTGTCTCAATGTGTTTAATGCCGCATACAGTGCTGTGACTGACAAAAGTTCTTCCAGTGCTTTCAGACGCTGCTACAGACGTCTGTAAAGATTTTTGTATCTTGCTTTACCGTAATGGCACAGCTTTCCGCATCTGTACAGTTTTTGTGATTTTGATTACAGTAATGAATTTTATGATCTATTTCAGCAGCTCATCAAATATCTCCAAAAGTGATTCGCTGCTCTTTGGACGAGCCGACACTTCGCTTGACTAACTGGTATGAAACGTATCTGTCGATGCCTGATTAACAGTCAGAAAAAGGTATGAAAGGAAATTTATGTCATCACCAGTTTTACATAGATTTGGTGCACAGTCACATCTGTTTCCCCAGAAAACAGACAATATGAATGTTAAGGCCGAATATGGCTCCAGGATTACACTTGAATTTTACACGACTTGAAATGAATTAAACTGTAAAGCCTTCTGATATCTTGTATCCTACAACTAGTCAAATACTAGAGGGAGACTGTGGAAATCTAACATGTGGTGATACGGACAGTGTGTCAGCATAGTCACTTGGGAACACTGCTCAATGATTCAGCCACGAATGACCTAGCTAAAGCGGTCTTTATAGCCAGATATTAGGTCAACGCACTTTCAAATTGTAAATTGTGTTTGATCTTTACACCAACAGTATCACCACGAATTTCATTACGATAGTGTTTTACTATCTGGTATTCAGTTAGTAATATTTCCGGATCCAATCTGGAATGAATATGTAACTAGTTACATTTTAATCTGTCTAGTCTCTCTGATCATGTCGGAAATGGCAAACCACAAATTTAATTTCCGCCCACTTGAAAATGTTGTGGTTTAAATGTGCGATGTAGGAATTTTATTTTTATTCATCGTACAATGGGTAATACTCCAAGCAGGCAATATTGAGAGAGAAAGAATTTTCTGCATACTTTGTCATGTACAGCACATTATGAGTACAAATGTTTGAAGAATAATGTTTTACTGATATGTTGACAAGGTACTCAGTTGTATAGTGTCTGCACCCGAAATATTTGCTACAAGATAGGCTGTTAATCGCACTTAGCGTAGCTCGCTCTATATCGTCTGTTATAACAGGTACATTTCTCAGACATCCGTGAAATAAACGGATGAAGGTAGATTGTGGCGTGGCGGGATTTGAAATTCCGTGTGCTGTGCAGGCTGCAAATTAGAATTTCACCTACCTCAGAACGGCGTCTGCTCGATGTCCCTTCACTTGGCAACGTAGATACAAGATGATGTGAAAGCAGCGTTGATAAAAAAAACACCACCTGATATTTACAATTATGTGGCCGCGCAACTCTAGTAATGAAATAAAGTTCTATAGAAAAACGGTCAATAAAAAATTTATCGGACGGTAAATGTCCGAAATTTCCACACAAAAATGTTTACTTGTTCTTATAGCCAAAGAAACGGTACCATTCAGTTCACATTTAAATTATTGGTTATTTTCGTCAAGTTCACAATTCATACACTCATTTCGCACGCACAGCAGCCAGAAATCTGTCTAAATCAGGCCCGAGTTAAACGTTTCCACAGTCATTAATCCGCCACTAACATGAGTTATTACATTCTGTCCTTCTGGTGGATTTCAAAAAAAGAAATAGCTTGCCAAGAATGCTCAGTGGTTCAATTATGAAACATGCCACACGGATACTACGAAGGCTAAATTTTCAGATGCGAATATCATTCCAACAATACAGTCGTAAAACTCCCAAACTTCACAAAACTGTCCGTAACTACATCAGTGTTAGTCATGCGAGGAAAATATTCCTTCATTTTACACATTATTTTGACTCGCACTACTAACGTGACAATCTGCATTAAAAGCTAATAAGAGACCCTCTTCTTGTGGCCTCACTCCCAGTATATCAGGTAACGAGCGGAAACCGTCTGAATTCTGCTTGGCTGTCCGTATTTGCTGCCAATCAGCATAATAATAAACGAAAACGAAAAGGCAATAAATCTGCAAATATCCTTTAGACAGAAATAATACTCCAGTCGGCTTTCTGGCTGCTCTGTTACAATAGCAGTGCACCCAGACATACATCATCAGCAGAGTGAGTAAATTCCCTATGAACATTTTCCCATAACAGGCTTGCCTAACTCTTGCAGGTTACTTAAGACGGTATATAATGCAATATTAAAATTAGACAAATGTCCCACATATAAACTCTCATTCACTGATGTATATTCTCACAACAATCTGAGACCCCAATAATAATTTTGTCTGATTTTTATATTATGAAAACGAAAAATAATTAAAGTTTTAATATGAAAATCTCAATTGATTAATTCTGCGCCCTGCGAGTTCTGTTTATGATTTAAATAATATCAACGTATAAACTATTGTCTCAGTGCCGGTGTTTGATTTTTTTAGCAATTTTTTATATCTCTGAAACTGTGATAGTTATTAAGTTGAAATTTGGATACAATCTACTCCTGAATGTCAAAAGGTAGTGTACCGATTTTGAAAATTATTGAATAATATTTAATATCATTTATTTAGGCTCTTATAGGTGGTGAATGTACGCGTCGAGTAAGAGACATTGGCCAGCTTTCCCACGGCAGGTAATGACAGATGTGTGTGTGTCTGCCGGCCGATGTGGCCGAGCGGTTCTAGGCGCCTCAGTCTGGAACCGCGCGACCGCTCCGGTCGCAGGTTCGAATCCTGCCTCGGGCATGGATGTGTGTGATGTCCTTAGGCTAGTTAGGTTTAAGTAGTTCTAAGTTCTAGGGGACTGATAACCTCAGATGTTAAGTCCCATAGTGCTCAGAGACATTTGAACCATTTTTTGTGAGTGTCTCACGGTTGAAATTTGTGTTAGATACCAGACAGAAAAGATGTGCCTGAGTAGAATTCAAATATCATTTGCTTTCGAAGTCTGACTCTTAACCACTAAGGTAGCAAGCCATCCCTTTACCGTTCGGATGTAAGGGCTTTGATTACATGTGGCTGACGTAATTGAGTCCGCCAAGAAAAGTGGCTAGGAATCGACAGTCTGTTTATAACATAGACTGAACTACGTGACTTAATAGTGAAGAAATTTGATTACTGTTTGGGAGGTGGAGGATTCCATTTTGCAATACGAAGCTCGGATCCTTTGCTTTGGTTAACAGGCTCCTTGTGTTGTTAAGGTGGTAGGTAAAATGCAGTGCGTGTCATACACTGAAGGGCGAAGAGAATCTTTTGGAAACACATTTCATCCAAAAGACTTCAGAATTGCCAGAATGGTTGCGCAAGTACCTTACCGCGTCTGCTGTCCGCTCACCTCAGAATATAAACTCAGTGAATGGAGTTGGTGATGTGGATGTGTTTGTGATGAACGATGTAGTTTCGTATACATAATTATGCTCATGTAACCACTTTTTTCCTTTTGTCGTGTATAGTCAACTTACTTTTAGAAGCATACTATACGAATACTTGTCTCTCAATACACGGCAATATATGTAATTACTTGTGTTCTAGGACATGTAGTTTCGAAGTTGGCTGCATCCCAAATAATTGGTCAAAAGTCGCAGGAAGGGGTGTCGCATTTAAATAGATGACACGTATTGCGCCTGATTGTTGCAGCTTGATACGTCGCATGCCGCCGCCTGTATAGAAGCGATATCTGAATATTCTGTTGTAGGCAGGTATGTAACGAACATGACAGTATGTCACGTATTAATTGATTTTTAACGTGGGAGGCTGCCAATATGCAACGTGATTTTTAGTGTTGGCGTTATTTTCATGTTCCTGAAGTACATTATGCGCTCATTCCAGGTCGGTTCTTTCTTTCTACCGCGGACAGTTTTTTCACAAACCAAGTAAACTCATTTTTCATTTAAAAATTCACACAGAGAAATTTTATTGCAAGTAGGCGAAATTTTATTTTAGTAAGATGATGTAGTTGGCAATACTTTTAGGCGGGAAACTTAGGTGGTTATGGAGCTCCTTAAAATGAGTTCCCGCAAGTGTTTGAATAAGCCAAACTTATTTTGTGATGTTGGCAGTGGCTACGTAATTGCTGAGCAAGGACAGGAAATTCATAGTGCGGTGAAAAATGTTTACTAAACATATTTTGGTATATAGCTTTGTGATACAGACAAAAGGTTGGCACCAGGCAAGCTTGATACGTACCAGGCAAGGTACATTCAGTACACCGTAAGGAGATGTATGAAAACCTCAGCACTGTGTTGAAATACCATGAAAAACGTCCTTGGGCAATATGTGGAGATTTGAAAGAAGGTAACGTGTTACTTTGTTAATACTCCCACTACACAAAAATGCCGATGGTTTATTCTGATGGAACAGCCGAGCCAAAGACAGGCGTTTGAAGGTAACTAACTCGACAGACAAAACAAAGACAATTTTTTTGAAAGTACAATGAATCAAGAGGGAACAAACGGCTCGAGTTTCGTTTAAAGAAGTAGTGGCCAACGTTTTGGGCAACAAAAAACATTCAAATTAAAAAGCAATGGTTAAAACAATGTTGCAGGGTTTCATGGAATTAGGACGAAGCATGGGAGTGAAGCTTCATTTTCTACATTCACATATTGATTGCTTCACTGCGAACCTTGACAATGTCCGTGGAGAACTAGGAGAACGGTTCCACCAAAACATCAAGGAATGGGAAAGGGGCACCAGGAAAGTTGGAATGCAAACTTATTGGCTGACTACTGTTTTATGCTAAAGGAAGGTGGCCCTGGTGAAGGTACGCAATCAAGGAAGCGAAGTTTTGACCTATGTGTGGAAGAACTTGATGCAATGAAACCAGCGAAAGGAGATTAAATTGTGATAGATATCTTGCGTTCTTGCTATTATTATTAGAATTTTCACGTGGACATTTACTATTGTCTACTCTAGTGAGTCTTTGCAATGTTAAAAAACAAATAATTTATTTTTAATTCCCTATTATAAGAAAAAAGTGATTTCAGCTAAAACTTATGACGTGATTAGTACAAAAATATAACGTTATACAGAAAAACCAAAATCAGAGTAGAAACCAGAATGAAAAATATTTTAAGTATCACTTTACAGTCATAAGACATCTTTCCAAAAGTTTTAAAACCCAGTGTAATGTAATCAGTGCAACACTCAATGTTTATGCCATATTGTGTATTACACAAGAAGATGTTGAGGTCAACATTTGATCGTGTGCTTCCTTATTATTTCAGAGACAATATGTCAATAGGTGTAAGCTGCCACACAAGATGACCATAAGAGTATGACGAACTAACGTCGGGTTTCCGCCATGGACTCAGTCATATCACACGAATTTTGGCCGTCAGTAAGTTGTATCTACATCTATATTTACAAGTTATATCTATATCTATAGAAGAGAAATGTGTTAACAACGAGTATAGATTTAAGTGTCAGGAAGGCGTTTCTGAAAGTATTTGTACGGAGTGTAGTCATGTACGGAAGCGAAAAGTGGACGATAAATAGTTTGGACAAGAAGAGAATAGAAGCTTTCGAAATGTGGTGCCACTGAAGAATGCTGAAGATTAGATGGGTAGATCACATAACTAATGAGGAGGTATTGGCTAGAATTGGGGAGAAGAGAAATTTGTGGCACAACTTGAGTAGAAGAAGGGATCGGTCGGTAGGACATGTTCTGAGGCATCAAGGGATCACCAATGTAGTATTGGAGGGCAGCGTGGAGGGTAAAAATCGTAGAGGGAGATCAAAAGATGAATACACTAAGCAGATTCAGAAATATGTAGGTTGCAGTAGTTCCTGGGAGATGAAGAAGCTTGCACAGGATAGAGTAGCATGTAGGATGGAGAGCTGCATCAAACCAGTCTCTGGACTGAAAACAACCACAACAACAACAACAACATCTTTATCGAAACAGGAGGTGCGAATGGTCTTCATCAGACAATAACAGTAGTGTAGCAGTAACAGTAGTACCCATCCCTCAGTCCTGGGATCATCTGTAAATCCTGGCTTCAGGACCTGAAGAGTGTATTTTGGACCATATTAGCTGGTTGGCTAGATGCAGGCGCAAGACGTTACACTCCAAAACGGTGCTGGTGAGAAACTAAACTTCCAATCGTAGTGTAATACTGTAAGACTCATTAAAACGAAACGGTCAATTAGCATGAGCCACCATGTTTAAAAGAATCCAAAGGATAAGAATTTTGCGCCGTATCGAAGACTGAGCGACCTGTACCATTTCATAAAAAATACATAAGTGGACAGACATACAGAGACACAGACACAGACTGAACAAATCTGACAAAGATATTACATGCACATATCCAGACTTTCGTGCAACAGGTGCCTGGATGAGCAAGACACAGAAGAAGATCTTGGCTAGCGTAGCATTGGATACCGTACATTTCTATAAAAGCCTTATTATGTCAGCGACAGCTAGAATAAGACGATGCGCATTACGAACCAACCGTCGTCGGCAGCTTACTGTACTGAAATTACACTCCGCAATTTCTGATAACGGATTCGGATGCGTGAATATCCCTCTCAGAGTAAAACGTTTTATTATTTTTCTTGCCCTAATTTTTATTCTCATAGTTGATACTGTAATGACGTGTAAAAAAGGAAAACTATACTATAGTTGTAAAGGGGGCTATGATTCTGATATATGTTCAAATACTGCTTTTACCATACCGAAACTTCTAGAAGATGTGAAAGTGCCGAATGCAAGGCCACTGGAGCACACGAAAGAGCACTGTTCTTTTGTCTTCTTCTTGTAGTACCACCTTTCGTCGTTAGGAGCTCCAGCTGAGCGGATGTAAGTGACATAATTGTAACTGTATCTGTTCGATAAAGGTTATTTAAATCTCCCTGTTCTGTCGGCTTTGTCATTAATTCAAGTAATTTCTTAGTCTTTTAATAATTTATACTGATGTCTCTACATTTTACAGGCAAAAATATGCGAGGTTGGCAGCGGATTGTTCGGACACGAACGATCGGACATAATTAGTGTCCCTTCGTTAATTGCTTTTCAATCAAGTGCCTGAACCTGATATATTTATTCCGATTTCTTCTCAGATTATGGAATATTTTGCAGTTAAAATTGCGCGGGTCTGACCGATAGCCTAATACCACACAGATCTGCAAATAAAAATACAGAGGATGGAAATCAGTTAGATAAACTACTGCATAAAAGCAGGGAACATTCCTGTGACGCACCATACTGTGCACTTTTAAATAAAATTATCCGTCACCAATGAAGGTCCCCTCTATATCACGGCTATTCTATTGTTCTAAATCACCTCATTTTTAAAGTGTTAAATTCATGTCACCTCTTTTACTAACGCCTCATCTGGCTCTCGTCTAGAGACTGTGGGGCCGGGGACTCTTCAAGAACCAAAGTTTTGTACGCTGCTGTAACCCTCAGTTCTGGGTATCATTATCATTTTATCAGCAACTGAGACGATAAAGATAAAACCTATCAGTATTATAGCAACTGCAAAATTTTGTACAGTAGCTATCCACATTCAACTACTTTTCAGAATTGGTCAGACGTTATAGTGACCCCATGCTAGGGTAAAAAAATTATCTTATAGTATAAAACGTCTGTCATCGTCTGCTGATAGTAATGACATATGCGGTTGCATACATGGAGGCTATAGGACGCTTCAGTGAAATAACAGACTGAACAATAGGTAGTAACGGTCATTACCCTCATTATGTATCATATTAACAAATCTCATATAAATTGATCTATGTTTTCTGTAATTGTACTGATTTCTTTGTTCTTGGACCATGTTAAGCCAATCGGACGGTTCTTGTTCAGCGAAGCGCTGAATTTTATGCTTCCCAATCCTACTGAATCACTCGGCAAATGAGGCTTTCGATGTAGAAAAACTATGAATAGTGATTCTGCATTACTTTTTCAAATCATCGCTACCTGAGTCTGTTTGCAAATGATTCAGAATTCCAATGCCACCTCTTCTGTACAAACAGATTTGGTTTCAGCCCAAGTTAGGATAAGCAGTTGAACCAGAGGGAGCCATTATTGGCAAATTATTGATGCTGAGCCATCCTATCTGTCATTTAACACTTTCTTCCGACACAGGCGCGACTTTCCAAAAAAGAAAAACGAAAGATACTTGATCATGATGTAATGCAGAGTGGAAATCATAAAAAAAACGTAGTTACCGTAGTGGCTGAAAGACTGCCAGACAGCAGTTGGGAGAATAAGATGCACATTCTCGATTGTTTATACAAACACTAACCTTGTAATATATATAGCTAAACAAAATATCACTGAACATTTACAGTGAAGTGTCAAGTTTAATAATTCATTTGATACATTTTGCATGTTGTTTGCAATAATAGGCGAACCGTCTCTAATTCACTTGAAATTAAATCCAACGAGTAATCTGAAATAGGTTTCTGCTCAGTGTGCATTTTAAAGTCGAATATGTACATGAGGTGTGGTAGCTAATGCGGTTGGGTTTAAGGGCCTTAGACAGTTCCTGAATGCCTGTTCTTATGCCTAAGAGAACAGACTGTGTAAAATTAATGAACCTCTTAAAAATTCCTTTTTTGGTAGTATGCAACCATGTCTTGAGCAAGTCAGATGATGGCAAAATAGTACCTAAATGCTAAGAAGGTACGTTTAATGCCATCTGCAATTAGTGGTACTCACCTACTGCTATTGAGGAGCTATTAAAGAAACTGGAGACTTTTCAGTAGAGGTATTCTAGTTGTGCATTAAAGAAAATAATTGAACTCCGTTTTAATACTAAAAGAAATGAAGGATTTTATGCACGACTGTATAGAAAAATGCCGCACATGATAGCAAGTAGAAATGGAATATTTGCTCAAAGGGCAATGCCTGTTTCAAATCTCCAGTTCTAATCAGTTCATATTCTATAAATAAGCATGCACATGTGTCTAAATATTCGCCATGTGGAAGTAAATTAAACTTTGCCAAAATGCCATTTGTTACTGAACTTAAGTATGTTCACAATTTGAAAATCCGAATGGGTGCATTTTTGTTGAACTTTGTAGTATCCAATATTCTGATTATGGATGGATAGTTATAGATGTCAATGGGGATGGAAATAATTTCGAGTTGTACTGTAATATGTCACAAAGCACCATCGCGAGACACAAATCTACTAATGATGCAAACCGTTAATACAGGTAAGTGTTGTTTGTAGCAACTTAAAACTTTAAGTTAGCACGTAGTATCATTACTCCTTCTCACCATTACATTACCATATGTCAGTGTTGTCTATGTTATTCTGTATCTGAATGAAAGTTAAATGCATACCTGGTTGACTGTGCACCGTCTAAAAAAGTCAAAAGTATGATGCTTAGTGGTAGCAATGAGTACATCACATTTACCAACTTTAGTAAGAAGCTGCCTTTTGTAACTCACGCTGATACCGAAAGCATGCTGGAACCAGTTCCTACTGGCATTCATAATAGTAACTCTGCTTCATGTTCCTATCAAATACTTTAGCATACACCGTTCTGTATACCCTATCACACCCACTGTGACTGTGATAAGTGATATACGGAGTTTAAATCGCACAGAGTTTGCGAATGCATTGAGTGTTTCAGCTGTGTGTATTGCTAACACTCTGAATGAACTTCTGTTACAAAATAAAAAGATGGACCTAAGTTCCAAAGGAGAATTAGCGTAGTAGGTATGTCACATTTGCTGAGAACCATTTAACGAAACCGATGTTAAAGAGACAAATGTCATTTTACTGATACATACCGAGCTGCTGTACACGTCAGTTGCAAACTTGAACTATAACTCTTACTGTCGTACTTCACAATCTTAGCGACTACTGTGATCTTTTCTGGCTCACAAATCTTGATGGTGAAGTAGTTAAACTAAACCCAGGACACGTTTCTCTACTACTATCGAATATGGAGGAGTGTAAATCAGTCATGAATAGTAATGCAAGAACGCACTGAGAGAGAATGCACAACATAAAAATTCTAATTTACACGTTACCTTAATTTGGTGACTTGAAATCAGTCGACCTCAAGGAAATGGGAACATATTCCTATCACGAATCTAATTCAGTCAGTCAGAAACGATTTTTTTTATATTAGTATGTTTGTAATGAATATGTTTTGCTAGAGGATAATTTACCTCCAAATGAGATGTTTGAAAGATTATTAATAGTTGAAAACAACAAAAGGAGAATACCAAAGAGCTTGCAGCAAAGCTACTAGGATAATATTCCGATTTATGTTTTGAAATTGACGTGTTGCTGCTTGCTCATGTGTTCGGAAATTTTCCTAGCGTATATCTTGAAACATATGAATTTGTTCCTTCTAATTACATAACTTCACCTGGTTAGGGAAGGGATGGTCTACTGAAAAAATTTATAGGAGAATACCAGCTTGTTGGAGTCGCTGAACAACTTGCTTCATTAAAAGAATCATTAGATGTGTTCTTTTTCATGCAGACAAGCTGCTACAAACAATAGTTTCATGAATAATTATCATGTTAAAACTGACGAATCTTAAATGTCTTGATGTGAATAGCCTTTACAGTTGGGAAATGCTTGACTAACTTCCATTACCCAGTTCTGGGTTGAAACATTTGATGTGTAAAATGTATCAGACGATTCTGGCATAGGATACATTTTTTTGTATTCAAGTATGCTTTTATGTCATGAAAAAACTGCACCTACATATGTTAGTATCAAACCAAAGAAATTAATTTCTACCTGATATGATAAAGTAAAATATATTATTCGCTACAGAAATCTACAATAATAATTTTTAAAATACTTGCTCCATAAATTGGTATTGAAAAAGAGTCACAGAAGTTTATCATTTACACAAGCTCCCTGGATGAAGCCGTAAGTTCCCATTAAAGCACAGAAACATATGACTGCAAGCAGTGCTTCAGAGGGAAAAAATCAAGCTCATAAATAATAGTAAGTTTGATAAAACCATGAAACATTTACAGAAGATGAGAGACAGAAAGCTAGTGATATTCTGAGAAGGTAGATACAAAGCTGCTGCAATTATTGCAAAAGTAACCATCAAAGGAGAGTTTCTTTAACGGAAGTTTAATTGGTACTGAACTAAACAAATGTACTGGAGTGTGTAACAAGCCAATACCATTAAAAAGCTATTTTGGATACCTCGAAAACCCTGCTTATAATCTTTGAGTATGAATATATACTTAAGAAGTTTGCAGCAAAGTATGTGAAACTTAGTTACTCAGATACTGATAGCTTGGTTTATCATATTAAAACTTTTAATATTAACAAAAGTATCAGGACTGATGTATACATATGGTTTGACGGAACAAATGACTAATTAGCTTGAGGTCACTACTACCTCTAAATGGATAAGAAGACTGCTTTTATTGTACTTATATGAAAATGTAAAATGCGATTTATAGCTGAATTTAGTGTAAATGTGAAACATGTACAAAATTTGAATGTGATTTGTAATTGACGTGAATACCACAGCTTGGGGTTACTACAACCTCAAAAGTGCAAAAATCTAACTGGGATTTGTAACTCTTTTACTATGTGAAAATCAACGCAAATAATACGTCGCTTTTATTTATTTCACCTGAAAGTTCCTCCGGTTGAATAGGTTGTGGGCCATTAATCTAACACCTTATACTGTATTTAACGCTTGAACTATTCTGTTTGAAATGATACTAAATGCATTTGGGATCAGCCTGTCAATGTCCGTATCTCATGCATGGAACGAAGTAAAAGTTACAGGGAGTGGGAAAAAGAGAGATGCATGTTGTAGCATAACTACTTTTTGTAGTGGAGTGTGGAATGGGAAGAGAGAGAGGTGAAATTTATTGACCGGGCAAATGTGGAAATGATGTATGTAATTTTTGATGCTGTTCGCGCACATTCAAGATGAAAATTACTGATGCTGCAGTACAGTATTTGACATAAACGCTTCTAGTCAAGTACGAAATTCAGAGGTGTAACATTACGCAATGTGTGTGTGTGTGTGAAATACGTAATTTTTTGAACTGGGAATACTGTAATGTGAATATCTTACTGTATTTTTATAAATAATTCAAGTCTACTACATCCTTTTCAACACGTTGAAAAATTCATATTCTGCGGATACTTTTGAACATAGCGGTTGTGATCCGAGTGCTTGTTTCATTTTAAGTGTCGGCAAAATTTTATTTTGCGATTGGTAGTTCTTTCTTTTTTTTAATGACTAGTAATATGCTGGGCTGTGATTGGCTTTTCACAGAAATTTGTAAATTTTCCATTATTTTAAAATTCTTGCCCATGCCGTTATTGACTGTGACGGCATCTAGGCAACCTAAAAATATTAGCGAACATGCCGTCGCCAGGCTCTGAAACTAGAACCTCTAGGCCGGAACACAAGGCAGAGGAGCGGGCCAGTGAATTCCTTGCTATACTACTGACGACCGTCGTCACATCCAAGGGAGGAGGGAGAGGAGATTAGCGTTTAACGTCCCGTCGACAACGGGGTCATTAGAGATGGAGCACAAGCTCGCGTCATGAAAGGATGGAGAAGGAAAGCAGCCATGCCCTTTAGGAGGAACCATCCCGCCTTTGGTCTTCAGCGATAAATCAGGCTGGAGGGATGCGGTTTTGAACCGTCATCTTTCCGAATGCGAGTCCAGTGTGCTAACCACTGCACCACCCCGCTCGGTGCCACATCCAGTACATTCCCCTGAGGCTTAACCGCGCAAAGTATACTTAATAATGGTTTTGATCACAGCAACAATTGAAAATAAATAATATTTTCTAAATCTGTGGTGTATGTGAATGATGAAACAGTGATGCAACCCTAATATAAATGAAATTGTCATTTTAAAATTATCAATTACCACCAAGGCATGACATCTTTCATACGTTCGAAAATACCCTCCAGTATCCTAAAAGGTCAAATTCCTATCTCCATAAACAAGGGCTCTGTGTTTAGATTAAGAACATTATTCTTTCTACTATAAGTGTAATGCAATAGCAACAATCCCAGGTGAATATTAAATGGCAATGATGTATTTGATCATAATGAACCTTAGAGAATAAATAAATGCAAAATTGTTCTTACAGTAGTGAGGTGTCAGACTGAGAGCGAACTTAAATAATTATTTAAAAAAGAAAAGAAAAAGAGATAGTATTTTCGGAGTCGCAGATCAAGGTTTTATTTTATCTTAATTCATTTATTTATTTATTTATTTTTGAGCACTAAAATATATTGGGTAACAGCTTGCAGAGAAGCTGTAAAAAGAAGGTGCAATTCGTCGTCGGATAATTATTCCAGCATAGACTGTAAACATATATGCATGCATCAAATTGTGGTTGCTCCCAGTACATCATGTTTTTTTAAAAAAAATTTGTTGTGTCAGAATCATTTATTTAGTAAATGCTTTAGGTTCCCAGAAATTAAAATTATTTCCTGGTAAACAGTGTTGTGTTTTGGAATTACATATTTTTTTCGGCTAACCTAAACAGTTTTCAGTCTGGCTTGATTTCCATCAGAAATAATTATGTTGTAAATATTCATTACTCATTCCACAGCAAATCATTTGTCATTAATTTTGAAACACTTCGTTAATTTAAATGAAGCAACGATAAAGGAAGGCAATGCAATGAATTTTAAATGTGCTGGAGTGTTCGGAGAGCTATGTAATTCTGGAAGAAACTTAATTAATACGCTGTGATGCTCTGCTATCAACTATTTTCGAAAATTACCGAAAGAATTTCTTAAGTTATTATTTAAAAACAAATACTGCAACGTAATAATCCATGATAACGCTTCTTTGATTGCGTGGTTATCTACAAGCAGAAATAGTGTCACAGCATTTTTCCAGACAGCACTAGTTTTACTAGCGATACATTGTTATGTAGCTTAAGTTACGTAATTGTCTATAGAGGACGAACGTTTCGATAGATTAATGAGCTATAGTAATCAATAGTGTTTGCCAATAACATTTCTCCTGCTCTTACAGCAGTTTTCTTTGTTATATCAAATGTCTCATGTTGTGTATGGATGTTAGTGTAGACATGCACATAATGGTGATACTTGGCTATTGTATACAGTATGCATTGTCAGAAATACGTTACGACTTGCATATCCCTTCCTTTGTTAATTACGCCAGGTGTACTACAGATTTTACAAATATGGTCTTAAAATTAATTCCATCAGTTGTTATTTCGTTACGAGGTCCTATAAACAGCGCTGTCATATTTAATCATCACAATCCCGACAATCGTCCGTCTGACATATCCCACTGTTCTGTTGTTTCGAAAACTAACGTATAGGTCAGATATTACCCGTACCCAAAGAAACAGAGAAGTTTATCATGAGCACAATCTGTAAATATGTCTGACAGGTTGATATTTTTAATGCAGTAATGAGCATAACTGCCTCGAAACTGAGTAGGGAGGCCTAGGACTAAAAAAAAGTATGGCTGTCTTCATCAAAAGAACGTTGCAACTCCTTGAAAGTTTTATTTGAACTTCTCAAACCTGAATGCGTGCAGGCAGCTGTAAATGTCAGCAGGATAAATTACAAGTTGAAATACGTAGAAACAGCTCTGATATAAATACTATAGATCATTACAAAACATACTGCCAAATATTGAAGATAGTAAAACGGACATCAAAGCAAATGCATAATGAGAATAGGATAGTCGCATCAGATAACAAAAAACAAGACAATATGTGATACAGTGAAGGAAGAGACTGGTAGAATCGAAGATGAAGAGAAGCACACAGCACTAAGAATAAATGATGCATGGATGACATATGTGCAGTGTTGCTGAACTTTTCATTAAGTACTTCTGAACTGTTACTGAAAGGAGGAGATTCTCACATTCAGTAGATACTGCTGTGGACTATCTCAGATCAGTCACCACAAATGAGTACAATAATATAGGATGAACCTCATAAGACAGTAGAAGTAATGCCCACCATGAACTCCTTTAAATTAAAAAGAAAAATTCTTGTGGCTTTGATAATATATGAACAAAGTTGGTTAAAAAGTGTGCCTCTGAGTTTAGTAACATTTTAAGTCATTTGTGTAACCAGTCTTTTATCAATGGAACATTTCCTGAATGGCCGTAATATGTTAAAGTTATGGATTTTTATAAGAAAGGAGATAAAGAAATTACTTCTAACTTCCGCTCAGTTTCACTTTTGCCCGCATTCTCAAAAAAATTATAAAAGGTAATATACTGGCGTCTTCTTAGCCATCTCTCCACAAATAAAATATTATCGAAGTCACAATTCGGATTTCTGAAGGTCTCCGATGTTGAGAAGATTACCTACAAATACAGTGAGAATGTACTTAATTCATTACACGATAAATTCCAGTCTACTCTTATATTTTGTCACCTGTCCAGGGCATTTGATTGTATAAATTACAATACCAGTTTAATTAAATTAAAATATTACGGTGTAACAGGAAATGCTGCAAAATGTTTCAAATACTATATCTCTGACAGAATACAAAGGGTGTCCATACGAGAGACGTGCATTAAGTTATCAGGCATCATGCAACTGGGAACCACAACATGTGGTGTCCCCCAAGGTTAAATAAACATAGCAATAAGTAGTAAATGAAGTACAGCCTTAGAACCTTCGGTTAATGAAATTTTCATGGATGTTAAAAAATGGTTCCTACGCAGTTCTGTCACTAAACTTTGAGAAAAAAATACTATTCGCAGTTCAGAACTTGTGAAAGGTTTCCTGCCAGGATACACATAAAATATGATGAGAGGCAGATAGAAGAAACAGACAGTGTTAAATTCTCGGAATTACAGTCTGGTGATAAATTTAAATGGGCGGAGCAGACCACAAAACTGATGAAACGTCTACACAAATACCTATTTGCTATGAGAATGTCGTCAGACATAAGTGACATAAAAATAAAAAAGTATTTTAGAGGGTTGCCCAGAAAGTAATGCACCGCATTCTTTTCTTTCAACAGTTCTTTATTGAAATAATGAGAATTACAAACACTAAAGAATGATGTTTTATCTAAGACCCTATTTTTCCACGTAATCTCCCTCCCGTTCTAAGGCCTTCCCCCAGCGCGAAACAAGGGCGTGTATGCCCTATCGGTACAAATCCTTGTCTTGCTGGCGGAGCCAGTGCTTTACTGTGTGAATCACCTCCTCATCGTCCTCTGAATGTCTACCACCAATGGCATCCTTTAATCCGTCATCGAGAATGACAACATCAGCTCGCTGCAACATGCCAGGCGTGATAGCCGTCGATTGTCTCCTTCACCGCTGTATATGGCGGAGCTGCGCCGAACCGCCTTTTGATGACCACACCCTCATTGTCCAGCGACATTTTGTACTTCGGTCGACAGCAGATGCTCCACAGACATTGGAAAAGCGTTTGTGAATATTCCCCACTCTTTCTTTCTCGGCCATGAGAAAGTCGATGACGGCACGTTGTTTGTAACGCACATCACCTGCATATGTCATTTTGAAACTGTCCTCCAGCTATATTATCGCAAGTGACGGAAACCTGGTGCGCTCATCAGGAGACTTCAAATAAACATACGTACCGTTTCTCATTCGTAGCATTGATTTAGACTGAGGAAAACATGTGATGCTTTACTTTCTGGGGAACCCTCGGGAGAGGCAGTAAATTCCCGACGCCTCTATCTCAGCCAGTTATCATGATGCCACCCCACAGGAGGTTAAGGGAGTTAAGGTCTCCCAGAAGTAGAAAAGGTTTGGCGAGTTCATTAACCAGTGCAGCCATTATGTTCAGGGGTACTGCCCCATCTGGAGAAAAAAATGGTTCAAATGGCTCTGAGCGCTATGGGACTTAACTTCTGAGGTCATCAGTCCCCTAGAACTTAGAACTACTTAAACCTAACTAACCTAAGGACATCAGACACATCCATGTGCGAGACAGGATTCGCGCCTGCGACCGTAGCGGTCTCGCGGTTCCTAACTGTAGCTCCTAGAACCGCTCGGCCACCCCGGTCGGCATCTGGAGAAAGATATACACTGCAGACAGTTATTTCCTGCGAGGTCCTTACCCTGACAACCTCAGGTTCGAGAGAAGTTTGAAAGGCCACAGGTTCGCTAAGTATCGAATATAGACGCTTACTCCACCTGACACCATTATATTCGCTACGGTTTTTGCAATATCCCCTGCAGACGCGAATGGCAAGAGTCCGCATTGCCAGGAACCAAGTTTCATGGAGGGCAATGAAGAAAGCAGGTGTAAAGCTTAACAGATGTCATGGCTCAGTAAGGTGGTGGAGAAAACTGCTGCAATTCCACTGGAGGATGACTTTTCTGGAGGATGGGAGGGCATGAAGGGACCAAGGAGGCAGTTTACGCCTCAGAGTCACCTGCTGCCACCGATAGAGTACCTGTGCAAACTGTCAGGTCTCAGAGTCCGGCGACATCTAGGTCCTCGAGGGACTCCAGAATCTCCACCTCGTCCTCAGACGTGGAGCTTGTGGGTACAGGTGACGTGGGGGCCACCGTAATTGTTTTGTTCTTCGGAGTCTTTCTTTTTGGATGTCTCTCGTTGCTCCTTGGGGTTCTCTGGTTGGGTGGGATTCACTGATTCCGTCTCAGACACTAAGGAGGATCGCGAAGCCCTGGGTCCAGCTGCCTGTGGGTTCTTCAGGCACTAGCAGGCGTGGTAGTGAGTGATCCGAGGGACCCCTTCCCAGCGACAGGACTGATGCTTCTGAGAAGCGGGGACTGATGTCCTCGATGGTTGCGGGCCCATTGCTCCTGAAGCAGATGCTCTGGGGACAACAGGGATAGGAATGACGTCCATTATGAAGGGGGCAGATGTAGTCCTGCAGCCCTGAGGGCCAACTATAAAAGGCGGAACTGGTGGGGCTGTAGCCATTGTTGCGGCATGAGACTATGTCTTGTCCGCAGGGTTAGCCTTCCACATTTCCTCTTAGCTTCTGTGTAGGTCAGTCAACACAGGATCTTGTCTTTCTGGAGAATCCTGCAGTCTGGCGAGAAAGGGGAATGGTGCTCACTGCAGCTGACACAGAAGAAAGTCGGGGCATATGAAGTACTGGCATGTGATGAACGTCCACAATCTCGACATGTGACACTGAAAGTACAGTGGGAAGACATATGTCCAAATTTCCAGCACTTGAATCACTGCATCAGAGGAGGGATATATGACTTTGCATCACAACATTATACCTTCACCTTGACCTTCTCGGATAATGTGTCACTCTCAAAGGCCAAGATGATGCACTGGTGGCGACCTGATTAAACTTCAGATCCCTATCGATGTACCACATGAAATGAACACCTCGTCGCTCTATGTTGGCGTGCAACTCGTCATCAGACTGAAGAAGAAGGTACCTGTGGCACATACTGACCTGTAACATATTTAAGGTCCTATGAGGCGTGATAGGAACAGCCCCAGTTTGTCTCTGGCGAGTAATGCCCATGACTGGCCAGGGAGGGGAATAATCTGGGGTAATATTTGCTTGTATTGAATTGAGACTTTGAATGCTTAGAGACTGCTAGTGTTTGATCACCAGCAAGAGATGAGATAGTCTGCTTGATTACAGGTCATCCGCCCCAGTGGCATGTACTTGGACCAGGTTCCGTTCCCAACGGGTGCCATTCAGCCTAAACGAAGGCAGGATGGCATTGCCAGGAGTCACAATGTCCCAGGTAGACGAGCATCTACTTTTTGGCATACGTGGGGAGTTAACGACGCAGGCATCAGCAGAGTGATCCCTATGTAGTCAGTCGGCTACAACCAAGAGGTTACATGGTGACCCCACCACAATGGACCGGCTACCATTCTGGATACTAGGTGCAAACAAGCCCATTATCATCATCCTCGCAGAAAACGACACCGCACAGCAGATGCAGAGGACGCATTGAGGATGGTGTCCTCACCCATGGCCGGAAAATAAGCGAAATTGTAGATCCAAGACGATAAAGAATGCTAAATGTCTCAGCGCACGATGGACACCATGGACCACGTAAGGCACCCTTCCCCAATTGCCTTGTTCTTCTGGAAAATTTTGGATAATGGAGGTCAAACCCTATCAGGGATCGTCATAGAAATGTCGAAACGTTTGAGACTCCTTTTAGTCCTCTTACGACAGGCAGGAATACCTCGGACCTATTCTAACACAATGAACCAGCAGGGGGAATTGAACGTAAACTGGAGGAAAGATAGAAAAATTCAAATTGAAGTGAAGGAGTAGGACATTACGATCGATAAGGGGTTGTTGAGGCAAGAATCGGTCTCATTGCCTCCAGCAAAGATAGCGAATGAGACAGGCACGGCTATAGCGAGCGAGGAAGATCACAACTTGATGACTTACCTGTACCGTCATTTCTGGCTGTCGTCAATTTTTCACCCTGAAGCAACGACAAAATTAAGGGTTCAGTTATTATCCCCAGTTTACAGCATGTCAATAAAATTGTAGGTATGCCGCGCGGGGTAGCCGAGCGGTCTCGGGCGTCTTGTCACGGTCCGCGTGGCTTCCCCGTGGGAGGTTCGAATCCTCTCTCGGGCATGGGTGTGTGTGTTGTCCTTAGCGTAAGTTAGTTTAAGTTCGATTAAGTAGTGTGTGAGCTTAGGGACCGATGACCTCAGCAGTTTGGTCCCATAAGACCTTACCACAACTTTCCAACTTTCCAAAATTGTAGGTATGTCAGTCAAATTTTTTTCAGTCCCAAGGAACATTGTGGTAATTTTCTGTTTGTACCGTGTCGCATATTTGTTGTGCCTTCACCTGTTTCCACTCATTTAAAGCAATGGCAGAACTGTAATTCATTCCTACCGCACTTCGTAAAATGCTTACAAACTAGGAAAGGCATCACTCTGTGATGCGACTGATATCTGAGGACGACAGCGTGAAATGACGGCACAGACCAGGTGTGGGCAAGTCTCGCTCACTGCACGTGTACCGTCTAATAGGCCACACCACATAGCAACAGGTACAATATTGTCTCTGCAGGTCAGTAGAGATTCTTGTGTACGTGTTTATTGTCAGTTTCTAATTGTAGGCATTCTTATTAAAATAGTGCTGATCAGTTTTCCCTATTTCTATAACAATCCAGTTTTTCAAAACTTTGAACATTTTACGAATACAAAAAAAATGGTTCTGAGCACTATGGGACTTAACAGCTATGGTCATCAGTCCCCTAGAACTTAGAACTACTTAAACCTAACTAACCTAAGAACAACACACAACACCCAGTCATCACGACGCAGAGAAAATCCCTGACCCCGCCGGGAATCGAACCCGGGACCCCGTGCTCGGGAATTTACGAATACCATTACCGCCTTAAAAAAAGATTATTTGAAAACCAAAATTTTAGTACTGCTGCTATGGCAAATAGATTAGCCGGTTCTTACCCGATTGTAATTGAAAACTATATCAATGCGTGGCGTCTGTACTTTCGGACATATCTTTGCGACTGTTATAAACACTGTGTCCGAATAATGCAGTGGTTAATGCAACTACCTAGTAACCGGGAGATCCCGTGTTCAAACTCCAGTCCGGTACACATTTTCATTTGTAGCCGTCGATTCCGCGTACAGTCCCGATGCAGCTGACTTTAAAAGTTCCACCTACAACTTAAATTATGTGTATCACAGCTGCAGATTACGCATGGCGTCTTCTTTTGAATGTGTGCGAAAGGACAGACACCACTCATTCCTACAATTGATTCACCTCAATAGCAATGCACCTCCTTCACTGAACGTACACAATTACGTTCGAGCTGTGGGAATCTCAAAGTAGCGATCATGGAGGACATGGACACGGACTGCAGATAGGTGGCGTTAGGAGGGAGTGTGGGTCAACCGAAGGGCGTGACGATATCGCCCGCGCAACTGCGATAAACACTGTGCCCGATGATGCAGTGGTTAATGCAACTGTCTAGTAAGCAGGAGGTCCCTAGTACGACTACCAGATCGCGCCGGACGCTCTAGTCTTCCCGGACGCCGCCTTTTTTCCCTCCCAGAAAACGCCGACAATTCGCTAGATGGCAGGTCACGTATCGCACTACGTGCTATTAAGGACCGTGATATGGGGGATGGCTTACTGGCTCTATCTACTAGAACAACTTTGCGAACTTTTTAGGCAGCATGTCTCACGATCCCCGCAGAGCGTTGTGGCGTCCCAGGTTTGCATAGTTCCACAGGCCAGGATATTCCTCCCAGTGGAGTGACGGCCCTTCATTTATTTCTTTTCAGATGCGATTTGTTTTTTACCCCTGTTCCTTTCTTTTTTCCGTCCCCCTCCATCTTCCATTTACATAATATTAGTGAATTTAAAAAAAACTGTTATAACCGAGTCCAAGCAAGTACCGAAAACTGCCCGTTATTCAGAAGTAAAATATCGGTATTAGTTTTAACCAGTCGGTTTTTCCCATCCCTAGCTGCCTAGATGGAGGTTGTGTGGTATAAAAGTGAGGAACTTGGCTAGGCTTTAGTGATGATAACAAACTTTATTTGTTTTGTGCTAAGTTCAATGTGATGTTTTAATGTAAAATTTTCGCTGTTCAGTTGGAAATGTACAGGGTTGGTTCAAATAGTTCAAATGGCTCTGAGCACTATGGGACTTAACATCTGAGATCATCAGTCCCCTAGAACTTAGAACTACTTAAACCTAACTAACCTAAGGACATCACGCACATCCATGCCCGAGGCAGGATTCGAACCTGCGACCATAGTGGTTGCGCGGTTCCAGCGTGGTTCCAGACTGTAGCGCCTAGAACCGCTCGGCCACTTCAGCCAGCAATGTACAGGGTGTTTTTAAATGAATATCGGGGTTTCAACGCATTATAATATTCGTTATATTTAACTTACAGTCGTAAATGATATGTCCAATGAAGGAGCAACTCAGAGTTTTACCAAGGACTTTGTAAATGTTCAATGTGAGCACCATTTGTCACCCGGCACATATCAAGTCTAGAGCCGAGTTCTTCCCAAGCGTTGATAGGCTGCAAGGGGCCCAATGACAGGGCTTGCTTTGCACGGCCTCCACGTTCATCCGACATAGCGCCATGCGACTTTTTCCTTCGGGGCTTCATCAAGGATCGTGTGTACGTGCCTCCGCTACCAGCAGACCGGATTGAAGCAGCTGTTGCTACAATCACTGAAGACACACTTATCAACGTTTGGGAAGAACTCGGCTATAGACTTGACGTGTGACGTGTGACAAATAGTGCTCACATTGAAAATTTATAAGGTTCTTGGTAAAACTGTTTCAGTTGCTCTTTCATTTGACATATCATCTATAACTGTAAGTTTAATGTAATAAATATTATAAAACGTTACAACCCCGATATTCATTTATAAACACTGAAACACGTATGTAACGTAGCAGCGATGGTGAGGCATGATAAAATCTTTGACCAGAGAGCCTTTTATCGTGGTTAGTCTGCGCTTGACCGCGCGAGTGTTACGAGCAGCACTCTGTCGGTAGCAGTAGCTCAGTTCAGTTGCGAGTAGTAGTCGGTCAGTAGTAGTCGTCGTGCGAGCAGTCTGTCAGTGGGCAGTCTGTGAGCAGTGCAGTATGTCGGTAGTAGCAGTCCAGTGCAGTTGTGTGTGAGGAGTCGGAGGGCGTCGACATGGCATTCTGGTCAAGATACAGGACGAGGTATATTATTTTTTAAACAAGTTAATTAATCAGCAATGCTCAGCTAATAATGTAAATCAACTGTAACTAATTTGTGCAATAATCGCCCCAATAATAATTTTGATTTCAAAGCAATTTTTTAAAAAAAAAACCATTTAATTGAACCAATGATTTCCTTCCATTTCCTTTAAAGAAAAGTTTCAGTTAAATTTCAAAAAAAAAATATTATTTGCAATGCATTTCCTCCAAGCCGTCGCAAACAATAAGAGCAGAAATTTGACACGCAGTTATACTGAGGTAAGAAATTAATTCTGATTTTTTGCACAGGGCCAAAGACCGATGTTTCGGTTTAATTGAGTTATCATTATCACTGAAGTTTCATTAGCATTAAATTGTTTCTCATTATTTTCGTGTGAGTTTACACCTTGAGTCAGATTGCGAATTTCACATTCTTATTGCCTTTGTCTGTACATTTCATTGCAGGGAGGTTACGTTTGGCTCCCATTTCTATTAAATATTGTCTTTTAAAAATTCTGCGGAGAGGTTACACTTGGCGACACCCAGTCCAGGATCGAATTTCGTTGAAAATCGTTTGAAAACCAGTCAGAGATCTGCTCTTATCTGCTTAGATATAATTAGGATTTAGCGCAACGCTTTTACTAATTTTGTGACTTTCTTTCCACAGATCAACGGCAATTCGTTGCTCTGTTGTATTTTTGTTTGTTGCCTTTTGCATTTGTGCTTATTTGTTTTGTGAATAATTGTGACTATTGTAAAAATGCCGCGAAAGACTGTGAATAGTGTATCGCGAAGTATTGTGAATGAAATTACCGACTTAAACAACGTGACCGAAAGTAATTGTGACACGCAGTGTAATGATGACAATCCTGCGTTCGCTAACAATCAGTGCATTCCAACCATTAATGATGACTTTTATCTTAATGATGAACAAACGAATTCAATTGTCTCCTCTGTTAATTTGACGACAATTGATGACGCGGGACACTCTATTGTAATGAGCGCTGCCGAGCCTAATACAACCGGTTTGGAAAATTCAAGTAACATACAGACAAATTTTTCGAATGAAAATGGTCAGTGTAGTGAAAGTACGACGGATTTATTTAATTCCGAAATAGGGACTGACAGTGTATGTTTAACTGGCAAACCTTTTTGTAAATCTCAGAATAACCAAATGGTTACAGAAAACGAGACAATTCCAGATCCACCACTAAACAGCACAGAGAATATAAACGCTAATTTTGACTTGGTACGAATTATGACAAGTTTGCTACAACAGCAAAGTGAGAAAATAGACAACAATCTCAAACAACAACTTAGTGAACAGGACAAAAAATTTAATAAAATTGATGAAAATTTCAGACAACTTAATGAACAGGTCAAACAACAGAGTGTAGATAACAAACAAGATAACGAAAAACTCAAACAACACTTAAATAAAAAATTAGACAACCATTTCAAACAACTTAGCGAAGCAATTGATAAAAGTTTCGAACTCACAAGCGAAAAACAAGAGGACCTTAAAGAACAGAACAAACAAGTTAGTGAGCAAATTACAGCTGTTACCGTGCAATGCCAGGACATTAAAGAACAATTACGTGTGAATACTAAGACTTGTGCTAATAACAGTAATCAAAAAGTTGGCACTGTTGCACAAGAATTAAATAGTACACGTGTAAGCACAACAGAATTACATAAAGACGAAGTTAATGCAGTCACTGAACAATGTTCAGCGAACGCAACACAGATACACGAAATTAATGCAGTCACCGAACAATGCCCTGAAAACGCAGTACAGATTCGCGACGAGGTTAATTTAGAGTCAGTGGAAGTTTCACACACTCCGAATACGGAAGTTGACGAGAAATTTGCACGACAGATCAACCAAATTGACGAAAGTGTTACAGTAACAGAGTTGAAAACTATTTCAGTCACCAATACGTCACAGAATCGGCCACTTTGCGAACATTTGTCTGACTCACGCAGCGCGTATAATGTGAACAATTTACAGAGACTACGCGAAGTAAAATCCGCAAAGCTACGCGACTTAAAATCTGAAAAGCTAGGCAACTTGAAGTACGAAATGACACAGACAAACAGATTCACATACAAACCCGAACGTGTTTACAAATTCAATGACGAGAACATAGATTATGAGCAATTTTTATCCGCAAGAGAATGTAAGGAATTTAATAATGGCAGAACACGGACACACGATTTGCACTGTATACGACAATTTATTTTTGTACTTTCACCACTATTACCTGTAATGCAGAAGCTAGCTTTGAACCTGATGCGACAATTTGCTATTGCATTTTCATCAGCATTGCCTATAATGCAGAAATTTGAATTAGGAAGAATACAGCGATTTACTTTTGGAATTTTACCGCTATTGCTTGCAACGCAAAAGCTAAAATTTATTTGCAGTGCGTAAATGACCTCAGGGGATTCATTACGCTTTAATGAATATGTGCCGTAGCGTGCATAGAGCCCCGAGCTGTAGTAGTGCTGTTTCATCTTTAGTTTTCTGCACTGCTGCCTTCTCTTCTACTATCCTTTATATCTATCAAAACAGCTCTTTAACTATTGCTCTATCTAGGATTAAGAATATGTAATGAAAACCGGATATGACAAATCTTTACCGAATGTGACAATTTTCAGTAGGCACTCCTGCAATGACAGCTTCCGCCGTAATTTTAATAACAGGTAAAAACCGTAATCATTAGTATGTGTAAAATTAACAGCAAACGCATTTTTTGGTAACAATAGATGTTTTTCACCACAACAGCATGAAAGTCAACCGCTTAGCATACCTAACCAACAATGCAGTCTACAAGGTCAACCAAACTTTAATGTTTCGCCGCATGTACGTATAGTCCCAGATCCAACAAATAGTAACGCACGACAGCAAGGAAACAACTACGTACAGAGAAGACAGTATTTCAATTCCTATCGCAATGCACCGTATAGGAATGACTATTACGACAGACGTAAAAATAATGAGCACAATTATCAGCGTACATTTAATAACAGTCTATCTTATCAGCAGCAAGAACATTAGCAACAACAAATAATCATGAATGAACCAGGCAATAGGTGTCATCTATAGCGTAACACGTCAGCAAGAAATAACAGAGCAGTTCAAATAGTCGAAATGCCACAGCATCCTCCCGTAAATAATAGCACGTACGACAGAATTTGACCAGACACAGTACAGATTGCATATTCCAGTAACGTAAGCAATAATTTAGACACGCAGAATCTTGTTCACGAGAAAGTTATTTGAAACATGCTTTGTTGAATGCACCACTTTTATCGCACCCGGATCTTACCAGAAATTTTTCCATTGCCACCGACAGTTCCAACACCGCTTTAGGCGTACACATTTTCCAGGAAATTGAAGACGATGGTTCAATAGTAATTAAAAACATCGCATTTGCAAGTCGCATTCTGTCACCTGCTGAACGAAATTATTCCGTTACAGAATTGGAAACATTATGTGTTGTATGGGCTTTTACGAGATTTCGGCACTTTCTTTATGGCAGACATACCACCGTTTACACAGACCACAGAGCAATACAATTTTTACTTTCGGCTAAATTCACTCACGACAGATTAAGCAGATGGAAACTTTATTTACAAGAATTTAATTTTACAATAGTTCACATTCCCGGCACACAAAATGTTATAGCAGACGCACTATCGCGTTCCTTGAGCAACAATCAGCAAGACGTAGCAACCAACTTCTGCAAAGCAAATTTCAGTGTCATGTACATTCAGCAAGTTGCATTTGAAAACTTTATTTCATCGTCATTACAGGACATAGCAAAGGAGCAAAATAAAGACAACGTGTGGAAAGAAATTAAACACCTTTGGCAAGATAGGAATAATGTTACGATTAGAAACCATTACACTGTACGCAATGACATTCTGTTTCGCCGCTCTCATCCTGACAGCAACAATTGGTTATTATGCATTCCTGACGAACTGGTTAACAAATTAATCTGGTCCACTCATTTAAGTTACGCACATTACGGAGCAAGAAAATGTTTTCTTATACTGAGACAGAACTGTTATTTTACCAACATGGAAAAACGTATACGACGAGTTTTAGCGTCTTGTAAAATTTGCCAGAAAGCTAAATCAGACACCACTTCACATATTCCTCCTTTATATCCCATTGTACCTGTTAAATTAAAACATATGGCCGCAGTAGACATTTTTGGTCCGATTCCGAGAACTAACAGACGTTTTTGCTACATCTTTGTCGCTGTTGAGCTCACTTCAAAATTTGTTACTTTCACTCCGTTACGCAAAGCTACTGCTAAAACTGTTTCGAAAGCATTTGTAAAACATTTTCTATTTCATGTAGGGCATGTGATGAAAATAATTTCTGACAATGGATCACAATTTCGTTGTGCCATATGGACACGCATGTTACGAGCTAGAAACATTTCTCCGATTTATATATCCAAGTACCATGCTTCTTCGAACCCTTGTGAACGGTTAATGAAAGAAATTGGTAAGCTGTGCCGAATATATTGCCACAAAACACATATTGATTGGGATATACACATACTCTCATTCCAAGATGTAATTAATTCCATTCCAAATGAATCCACTATGCTATCTCCGTCTGTTATACTGAAAAACGTTGAACCACCAAACAAAATTAAAGAATTAGTAAACTTCCCTATCTGTCGTCGACTAAGACACCACGAAATAATTGACATTGCGCTGAACAACATCAAACGTGCCGCAGAGCGCCGGAGAAGACAGCAAAAACAGGTTTGTACACGCCGCGACTTTCACGTTGGACGGAAGATATTAGTACGTACACACTATTTATCCAGCAGAATAAAAGGTAAGTGCAGTAAATTTGAACTTCTATACGCAGGTCCATATCGGATTCGCAGCATTCCTCATCCCAATGTTGTGCACGTCGAAACTTTGAGAACCAGAAAATCGAAAGGCAACCACCATTGGTCAAATATTAAACCCTTTATTGAATGAAGACACTTTATGATTCGACACACTATGATTCGACACACTATGATGCCATTTACTAATTTTTTTATGACCACTTATGCAATTATATTCACATGACTAATTACTGATGATTATCGTATTTTTTCTTGGCAAGTGCCCGACAAGGTAAGGTTAGCAGGTCGTTTTTCTTGTCGTTACACATTACACCGTGCACATTTTCCATTTTTTTTGTGTATATGATTGTATTCCAGTTTTGTTTGTATGCACTGCGAAGTAGTTAAGATATAACACACACCAGTTGACTTTGACATTTTTTTTTTTTTTTTGCCCTATGATATCTCAACATCGTGACTGTTTTACATTTTTCTTTTTGCTGCTGCATTGTGATATTCTCTGTACATTTTGCCTCTGCACACTGTCAATGTCTTTGACATATTGTTATGCTGTATGGTTAATTATGTCACCATAAACCAGTCATTATTAAGTGGGTATGTGATTTAAATGCAAGACATTAATCTTTGTTCATCAATTTCAGAAAGAAATGATGCGTGTAAGAAATAAATTCAACAGAAATGGGAATTTCACCTACGGAATAAACGAAAGAAGATGCAATAACTTTATGAGGAAGAGTAAATGGATCAGGATTAACAAGCATTAACAAGAATATACTATACTCATCGTAGAATAGCAGTCTTAACTAATTTTTCTTTCAGAATACAAGGCGATTGATGCAGGCTGTCAGACAGAACTACACATCTTAGTTTTAGTGATGAAATATGCTAGAGATAAGGAATAGTTGTATAATGAGTAATGAAGTGATTTTTTTTTTGCAGATGATAATGAATGCTGATGAATAATGATGAAGGATATGCTGTTATGAATAATGAAGTTTTTCTTTATAGGTGATGATAATAATGAAGTTATGATAATATGGATAATGAAGTGATTGATAATGAAGTTTTTTCTTTACAGATGAGGATAATGTTGAAATTATGTATTTATGCTATGTAGTTATTTAAGTATTTGTTGCATTTTACTTTGACAGCAGGTGTTATATTGCATAGTAGGATGATGGAAAGTTTTGGAAAGGACAGCTATGAGCACATTTTTATACACATTTCACTACCTGTTAATTCGAAGTTCACTACTTTTCAGCATAGTATGCGTTTCTTCTTTCAGGTCAATAATCCATTTTGTATTTTTTCCAGGAGAAGCTTTTCATGATACTTACTAAACCTGTTACTTATTATACCTGTTCTAGTACTTGCATTTTTATTTTTTTTACCCATTTGTGTCTATCATTTATAAATGTGATCACATATACTGCCTTGTTACATAACCTTGCTACAGCTGACTCATGACGAATGACATTACCTATCCTCATTTGCAGCAATAGGTCAAAAGCAAATAGTGTTATGCTTCAGCAATTAATTATCGATCCCAACGCAATGCATTGCTAACAAAAAAATGTATTACCAGTCCCACATAATGTCACTAGTTTATGATAATTCTGAATAATACTGATTAGCTCTGAATAGTATGTCACTTGAGTAATGACTTCTTAATGAGACAAAAAAATATATATATATAAAATAATGCTTTGTAACTGGCTAATAAGTGCCACTGTTTATTGTAATGAGACTACTTATAATGCCCATGATTATTAATGCTATGACTGTAATTAACTGATTTTTAATAATGACTTCTTAATGATCTGAATAATACTGAAGAAACAATGTTTTATTGTAATGAGACTACTTATAATGCCCATGATTATTAATGATATGACTGTAATTAACTGATTTTTAATAATGACTTCTTAATGATCTGAATAATACTGAATGATGAACAATGTTTTATTCTATTCAATAGTTGCTGGCCACTGAGTGCCAATAATTAATGTCACTAAATGAATTATATTATTAATTATGCCATTAATTAGCTCCTGTTTTCAATGATGATTTTTCATGTTCTATTACTAGCCAGTGAGTGCCAATAATTAATGTCACTAAATGAATTATTTTATTAGTTATGCCATTAATTAGCTCTTGTTTTCAATGTTGACTTTTCATGTTTTGGCAAATGGCCAATGAGTGCCAATAATTTGTATCACTCAATGTATTATTTTAATGCTAGGCCAATAATTGACTCTCCTTTTCAATTAAGACATCTGATGAACATTATTCTGTCATACTAAATATGCTTTGTAACTGGCCAAGGACTGCCACTGTTTATTGTAATACGATTACCCATGATGCCAATAAGTCAATTTTATGAACATTATTCTGTAATACTAAAGACATGGTACAGAAATGTTCAATAACTAGGCTATGAATGCCGCAAACTACTACTGTAATTCTCAATATTATGTGACTTAATGTCCTTCACCTTATGAGCTAACTACCCTGAATTACTGCAATGTCGATTTGTCCTGTCCATCCTCATGATCATGGAGCACTATATTTGGTTTTTGCACTAATTCTACGTTGGTGTGCCTTGTAAGAGCGTGGTGTTGACACGACATGCTGTCCACCACCGTGAGCGATGAAGACGTTATTATGGTCGCACTGTTTGGTGTACCTAGTGTACTGCCAAAATCAAAACATGGAACATTACTACGACAGTTCAGTGTCTTGGGTACGCTGATAAATTCTGATGGGAAAAGAACTTCAAATTGTGTCACTTGGTGTTGTACTTCTGTGGAAAGATATGGACTTTCAGAACAGCTGTGTGCAATATAAAGTGCTACAACCATGATGCAATCCTTCCCTTTCCTATCCTAATAGTGAAAATCATTTTTTGCTAACATCATTTATGTTCATGGGTTATACATTTTTTTTCGATTCGCTGAACTCCAGTGTGAGTACACTTATGGCACTTGTCGACATGATTTTTTGCCATTATGTTTATTTGTTGTGAAAATGCTAAAGACATTTTTTCGATTTGTTCTGAAGTACAGTATATGTGCACTCTTGTCTTTTATATTGTATATACATTTTTATTTTGATGATATGTTCTGAACTACAGTGCATGTGCACTTATGTTATGTGTTAATATGTTTTCTACTGAACTTCAGTGCCTGTGCACTTTTCGCATTTTTCAATATGATTTGTACTCATTCTGTATACCTTTTATGATTTCCTGATATGTTCAATACTTCAGTGCGTAAGCACTTATGTCATTTGTTACTCATTGTATATACATTTCGTCATTTGCTGATATGTCCTCAACTGCAGTGCATGTGCACTCATATCACTAGTCAATATGATTTTCTGCCATTCTGTTTATTTGTTCTGAAAATGCTACAGAATTTTTTCAGTGCGTATGCACTCTGTTATCTGTCAAATAATTTGTATATACATTTTTCTGATTTGCTACTATGTTTTGTAATCACATTTTGTCTTTGTCTGATATATTTTGTACTTGGTGCGTGTGCACCACATTTAATTTATGTACTACATTTGAATATTCTGTAAATTGCAAAAATTTCTTGCGATGGCAAGTCCAAATGACTCACCATCGCTGCCAAATTTTTGCCCCCCCCCCCAGTGGAGGGTTGTGAAACACGTATGTAACGTAGCAGCGATGGTGAGGCATGATAAAATCTTTGACCAGAGAGCCTTTTATCGTGGTTAGTCTGCGCTTGACCGCGCGAGTGTTACGAGCAGCACTCTGTCGGTAGCAGTAGCTCAGTTCAGTTGCGAGTAGTAGTCGGTCAGTAGTAGTCGTCGTGCGAGCAGTCTGTCAGTGGGCAGTCTGTGAGCAGTGCAGTATGTCGGTAGTAGCAGTCCAGTGCAGTTGTGTGTGAGGAGTCGGAGGGTGTCGACATGGCATTCTGGTCAAGATACAGGACGAGGTATATTATTTTTTAAACAAGGTAATTAATCAGCAATGCTCAGCTAATAATGTAAATCAACTGTAACTAATTTGTGCAATAATCGCCCAAATAATAATTTTGATTTCAAAGCAATTTTTTACAAAAAAACCATTTAACTGAACCAATGATTTCTTTCCATTTCCTTTAAAGAAAAGTTTCAATTAAATTTCAAAAAAAAAAATATTATTTGCCATGCATTTCCTCCAAGCCGTCGCAAACAATAAGAGCAGAAATTTGACATGCAGTTATACTGAGGTAAGAAATTAATTCTGATTTTTTGCACAGGGCCAAAGACCGATATTTCGGTTTAATTGAGTTATCATTATCACTGAAGTTTCATTAGCATTAAATTGTCTCTCATTATTTTCGTGTGAGTTTACACCTTGAGTCAGATTGCGAATTTCACATTCTTATTGCCTTTGTCTGTACATTTCATTGCAGGGAGGTTACGTTTGGCTCCCATTTCTATTAAATATTGTCTTTTAAAAATTCTCCGGAGAGGTTACAACACCCTGTATTTCGGTTTGTTGCTGTGTCAAATATGCATGGCAGTGGCTACTAGCCAGCTGGAGGCGATGTGCTGCAGTGTTAGCGGCGAACCTACTCCAGTCCAGTGGTCGTGTCTTTGAAGCTTTCCTGCTAAGTTAGATAGCTACATTGCTTTTAATTATTGACTTTGCAGTTGTGAAAAATTTAAACTGGTCTCGAGTATCAGAGCGAGGCTGCTGAGCCTTATTTATATTGACGTGGCAGTACAGCAGTGCAGAAAATTAATTCGCGCGAAAAAGCGTTTCCAATTACATCCGCGCAGCAGTATTTCGCGTAAACTGTCTCGCGCGTCACACATCACCATGAGTGTGTAGATTTAGTCCGCGCGCTGTGTGAGCAACTTGGCACGACGCCACGGAAGCTGCGAGGGACGGCCGGAAGGAACGGTTCAGAGTGCCGCAGGGAACTGTAAGAGGGCCGCTCCTCTTCTCAGTGTACATGAACGACTTCTCAGAAAGTTTACGCAGCGGTACGGAGCTATTTGGTGTCGTCCTTTAGAGGGTAAAGGGGGGATTCATACTGGTTTGATAGAAGTGCATCAATGGCAGCTAGCTTCATGTGACGATTAATGTAAGGTAATTGGGGATGAAATAGGAGAAACATTCACCTAGTGTTTGAAAACAGCTTTAATGCTTGGTAAGCTGACCGGCTTATTCGCATCGATGAAATATCTAGGCGTAACGTTACTAAACGGCGTAAAATAGAATGCGCACGTCAGGTAGGTAGTAGAGAAAGGTCGATGGCCGATTACAGAATACTGGGAAACATGTGGGAAACTGTAACTCACCTATAAATGAGACTGTTAATGGAATGTTTGAGAACTGCTCCAGGCTCCTTACCATGTCGGATCAAAGGAAAACATCGAGGCAATTCAGAGAGGTACGCGTTTGTTTGTTATCACTCCGTTAAATCGGTATGAAAGTGTTAGATAAACGTTTCGTAAGCGTAAATGCAAATCCTCAGACGGAAGAAGATTTCCTCGATAAGCTACTAAGCGGGAGAAAAATGTGAAGCACACAGGAAACAATGTCGGATGTCGGTGTAACTTGATAATATGCCATAGCGGTGCTGTATACTCTATCACTTGTCCTCAGACGGAACGTTTGTCATTCTTTTTAAGTCAGCCGCATCGAAGGACACATGTACGAATAGAAATATGAAGTTTTAGCTAGCTGACAACCTTGATGTTGGCTTCGTTGTCTATTTTAGAGGCAGGATCACGTCCGCAGGTCCTGATCTGGTACAGAGAAAATGGTAATTTCCAACAATGATAGCCTCTCGAAGTCCTGGGGTCCAAACGATACGTATCGAACGTGCAATCCTAAATCGACCACGCGACTCTGGTGGTGGGCGTTATGAGTATGTTTTCCTTGGTCAATACAGCAACGACAAAAGAAGAGCGTTACAAAAATACCTGTAATTGCAAAGGAGACGACTTACCTTATTCGTTGCCGGTGTTGTCGTAATTTGAAAATCCATGTGATGTGTAAACTACGGGAACAATTTCCTTTTTGCCATTAATTTGCGGAGGTGTGTAACTTAGACCAACTAAGGGAACGACAGAAAACAGATAAAAATGACGATCACAAATACTTGATCATAACGCCCGCCACCAGAGTAGCATGACCGATTTAGGATCGCGCGTTCGATATGTATCGTTTGGATCCCGCAACTTGGAGAGACAATCATTCTTGGAAATTACTGAGAAAACTAACTGATAAAAAGATTGAGAAAATCGAATAATTATCGAAATACTAAATGAAGTAAGGTATCCGCACTTCTAAATGTTAGCATTCTGCCACCTTTCACATATTATGCTGTCACAATTTCGGAAAACGCAACAAATATTGCATCTGTTTTCTGCAGCGTCTCAAGCGACTCGACTTCCATTTAGAATCACTGCCCGCCATGTTGTACATAATAAAGAAGAACAGAGATGATATACAAAGCAAAGAGTTTACGTATTGGTCAGAGACAATCGCTGGTACGTATTTAGGAAAAATGATATAACTGATTCAAGAGTTTATGTCAGACTGTCAACATTGTTTTGAATAGGTGTAATGTAAACATTTAAGAGTGAAATAATTAATTGTTATAAACATGGAGTCTTTAAATTTTTTTTCTGTGAACGAAGGTACTGATATCTGCAGGTATCACAGGAATCCTAATATATTATTGGCTTGACTACCTTACAACTTCGTACACGTAGATGCCATCGTCGGTTATGTACGGCGTGTTGCAAAAATCCGGAAACTCTTTAAAAATTTCTTTTTAGTGGAATTAGTAGCATTACTAATGAACAACATACACAAAGTGTAAACTAGTAAGTTTTTTCCCACAACATTCACTTCAAATACTGTCCACATGGGAACCATACTTGATCCTAGAAACGTCGGCGCGATAGTCGAACTCTTGCCATACACGATCCATCATGTCTTCCTAGACTGCAGCTGTTGCCTGTTCAGTTCTCCTTTTCAGTTCCACAGAATCACCTGGAAGAGGAGGGACATAAACAAAGTTCTTTGCATAACTCCACAAAACAAAATCACAAGAGGTAATATCTGGGGACTTACGAGACGACTTTAGCGCATATTGATCTGTTGCTCCACCATGACCAACCCAACATTCAGATATGACCTAACTAATGGTGTACAGGTGCTCCATCTAACAGGTGCCCCATCTAACTCTGTTTTGTCAAATTCTAGCATACAGAAAGCCTTCTCAACTCCAGAAGGCGCCATCTTAATTATATTGGCTTGTGGAGTGTACCCTCAAAAAACTACGGGAGCTGGTGGAAGCATTTTAATCTATTAATCTCCAGTAATGTCCGAAAAATGTTACCACATATTTCTCAATACAAGCGTCCAGTCTGACTTGAAAATTCTGATTGCAGTGTTGAAAAGCTGTAGTGTATAAATAAATTGTGCCACTTTTCAGCTTATCCGCCAATAATAATTTTCCTATGATCTCAGAAAGGCCTCACCATATTTTGCTCATGCTGCACTTGTTAAAATAAATGAGAGCTATGGAGTAGTTTTTCAATGTGGAAAATTTTAATCTCTTGAACGGTACATCGTTTTACTCTTCTTACATTCTTTTCATTGTGCATTTCCAGTATTTTCAAAGTATATATACATAATTTTAGTGTTTCAAAGTAGAGTTAAAATTTAAAATATTATATTTTTCCCTGACTCTTAATTATGGAGAAAGTGGAACTAAAGATTTGTCAATGATATAGTTTCATCGGTGACAATGCCCCAGGAAGTATTGTTAGATGAATTCATCGCTAAATTTGTAAATACTTTTATCAACCGCAGCGAGCCAGTACTGTAGTTGGTAAAGTACTGTGAAGGCTGAAAAGGTGATAGTAAATTTTTGCACTGAACGGCTCTCACAGTGTGTAAATGTGGTAAATCGTGATACATTTCCACTGAATTACCAGGTCTCGAAAATAACATGAACAATGGAGTGAGAAGGTTATCTAGAGAATCCAGACTGCCGTTATAAGAGTCGAAGGACAATAAAACGAGGTAGTGGTTTAATCTGTAAATTGAGCAAGTAGAGATGGAAACCAGAGAGAAATTTGTAAAGGTTATTAAAGATCACAGACAAGTAATAAAAATTAAGATTTTGTCGCTGGCTCCCTAGTTCTATCAGTGACGACAAATGATTTGGAAGATCGATTTAACGGAGTGGATAACGCCTTGTTAAGGTGACAAAAGACAAAAGTAAAGCAAGGGTTATGAACTACAGTCGAAAAAAATTAAGTGATGCTGAGCGGATCAGATTAGAAAATGAATCACAAAAAGAGTATCCGAATTTTGCTATTCGAGAAGCAAAACAACAGACGATTGTAGATGTAGAGTGGAAATAAAAATGTCGATTTGCAATAGCAAACTAGACTTTCCTGAAAAAAAGAACATCTAATTTATATTTGGGTTAGGGAGTTGAAACGGAATATGAGGTTCATGAGGCTGAGACGGCTCACGCATTTTCTGGTCACAGGAGGGCAGCACTGGACGATGAACTAAAACGGTTGGCTGCCGACGATGGAGAATCCAATAGGGACAGTCCGCCTTGGTAGCTACACTGTCAGCGCGGCGGTTTGCTAAGCGAAGGTTGCCGAGGTTCGATTCTCTGACGGATCGGAGATTTTTCTCCTCTCGGGGACTGGGTGTTGTGTTGTCCTTATTTTCAAATCGTCGCAATTGACATTACTGTTGAGATGTCTGAATGGGCACAACCTGAAAGCGAATGAAGTGTAAAAAAAAAAAAATGAAACAAAATAAAACAAAAATCTCAACAGGGAGACTTGATGATCCAGAGTAATGGGAAGAAATGGGAGTTTGTGACAGGAATTTAGAGGGAGTGTGTGTGTGTGTGTGTGTGTGTGTGTGTGTGTGTGTGTGTGTAATGTGATATGTTAATTTGGATTTTCATGTGTAGTTATTTTGTTATTCTATTTGTGAAGCAAGTAAACCTGAAGTACATTTTTTAAACATTAAATGTTGTCAGCATGTTTCTCACTGCAAAATAACGAAAAATGATACATAAGCGCAAATTTGTTGTTGACTACCGTCAGGCAGTACTGTAGGTGCCCGGTGGTCCCAGTTGCCTACGGTGGACTGGAAGTCGAGCGGTGACCTCTCCAGTTGTCAGGATGCTAGGAAATGACCGTGGACGCGTCAGAAACGCCAAAGAAACATTATTAATTCATGACACCTTTATTCCTGCCGAGTAAAATGTGGCCTGCGTAACGCAGGCTGGCTGAGTGACATCAACGACCTTCCCCGAGTCCTCGCTGACTCGGGGCGATGACACCAGCTCCGGGCCGCCCCAGTCTTGCTAGCGCAGCGCCGCGTGCTGTGACGTAGTGGTGGAATGCTCTACTTCGGCCGCGCGTGGCTGGCGGCGCCCAGCTGGCCGGCCAGCTTGGCGGTGGACAGCAGGCCGCTGCATGTAGGAGGCTCCGGGTTGGAGTCCTGGCGCTGTCGATATGAGAAGCGTTCTCGTAGTGCGGAGTGTACTCTATCCCACCCCATCTTCTTCCCTGCTCCTCCTGGTGGCTCGTCCGCGGTGGACGGGCGGAACGGGCTGCAATCCCCCTGTGTCGTCGGCTCACCCGGTAGTGACGGCGGATGCACAGGGCCTAGGCCCCGCACGATCTCGACGATGGCTCACTGATGTGGTCAGCATTAGCGGCGAGCGAGTCTGCCGCGATGTTTGCTAATCCTGAGTTGATGATTGACAGCGGCAGCAGAGAGAACCAGAGCTGGTACTGTCACCTCATGTCTGCTGCTGGATGGGCTGCCCTTACTGCAACATTTACTTAATAAAGATCGACATGTCGATCACCGAGCTGAGCGCTACGCAGCGTCCCAGTACACATCTAACAGCAAGTCTAACTGCGAGTGTCTTGTTGCTATCAAAGCTGGCGTATTTAAAGGAAGCAAGGACGATGTCCTGATGTCATGCTCGTTTGTAAGAAACGCATTCGTTCCTCTTATACTGCTGATTTATCTGTCGTACTCTCCCCTTAGGTGTTCTTGTGACAGAGTTACGTGTTGTTATGGCAGACTTACGCCGTTTGTAATAAACGCATTCGTTCCTCTTATACTGCTGGTTTATCTGTCGTACTCGCCCCTTAGGTGTTCTTTCTGACAGAGTTACGTGTTGTTATGGCAGACTGACGCGAAGTTGTGAAATGCAGTACACCTGACGCTATACCTCTGTCTTACACTAGACGAAAGTCTCCGTCTAACACAAACCCGCGTTCTAAGCAATTCTCTCTCGCCTGTTGTGTGTAACCAGGCCACTGCCCCTGCGTGACGACACATTCTGATACATGTGCAAACCTCTTACCTCTTGGCTAACCTACTGCCTCAGGCTCTCAGCATAGGCAACGAAACTTTAATAATATTCCACATTTCCAACTCTTTACTATTCCGTGACACTACAGTACTCCCTTATTTTTTGTGCCTATTGTTGTTTTCGGCGATGATATAGAAATGTACAATAATTACAATGTTGACTAAAGAAAGAGAGACAGTATTCTGATTTTAAATTTTGGAGAAACCTATTCATTGCCAAATGCACTTGCTGAAGAGTGTAGATAACACGAAATGTGGAACTTCTTAACCAGGAGTTTACTGTAAGTAAAAGCGCCTTGTACTAATTAAATTTCGAAGCAGCTGACGAAAACGGAGTACTTCATAAATTTTCATAGCAACTTCTGAAAGGTTTTAATTATTGTTGTAAAGTGACAGAAGATGGTTTTTTGGGTTTCAGTATCGCATAGTTAAACTGAATTCTATTATCACCAGCCGGCCGAAGTGGCCGTGCGGTTAAAGGCGCTGCAGTCTGGAACCGCAAGACCGCTACGGTCGCAGGTTCGAATCCTGCCTCGGGCATGGATGTTTGTGATGTCCTTAGGTTAGTTAGGTTTAACTAGTTCTAAGTTCTAGGGGACTAATGACCTCAGCAGTTGAGTCCCATAGTGCTCAGAGCCATTTTCTATTATCACCAACCCCCAAGTATTCAGTTACAAAGTCTCTTCAGACGCTGTTTGAAGTGTTGCCTTGTATGTAAGTGAAACGAGGACGCTAAACTATACAGACAAAAAGATGACATAAGCTTTTCACCAGTGAAGCTACAGAACGATACTTGTGTTCGTATGGGTATACCAAATAAAACATAATCGAATTAGAGAGAAAAAAGAAATGTATGCGACAGGCTGAAGTATTTTTGCAGAGTAGGAAGAACTTGCACAAGACTGACTGGTGTGAAGAGCTGCATTGAATCAGTTTTCGGATTCAGCACCATAGGAACAATAATAATACTCGCAGAAATTTGGAAATAAATGCAATGTTCATGGATGTATCTGTCAGTTTTGCCATCGATTTTGTATGTGGCTGCTGACTCAAACACACATGAATCTCTTAAATATCATTTCAAATCATTCACTGCAATGTACCTTTGCTTTCGCGTTTCGCATTCTTTATAAATTACGTCTTCACTTGAGCCACCAATCACTTGCCTCAGTAAACTAGTGAATTGTACTACGTCTGTTGGGTACTTCCTGCATCTCATGTACGGTATACCAGCTTCGGCAGCGTCATGTTTCCTTCAGAACCTCTGTAATATCCACCGGTAGTTCATCTGAGCAGAGAAATCCACAGAGTTCATCAAAAAACAATCTAGGTCTCAATAAAACCCATAAACCACGTAAGAGAATCAAAATCGTACACTAACTACAGCTGACAACTAATGCCGTCGTTGGTGTCCAATTATCAAATTATTTACTTCGATTATAAACGCCACCCAACTTTTCGGGAACGTATTTAAGTTGGAACGTATTTAAGCTGTAGCAAGTCTCCAGCTCGAAACCGAAACCTCTGCTGTTCAATCATCTATTATCATGTTCCTTCAAACGCCAGAATATCTCACTATTTTCCACCCAACCACATTCCTCTGGAGTCGGTTAAATCGACCAGTGTTTTAACTGGCTGCTCGCACCCCAAACTTGCTCTCGTTCCTCACATGTGCAGAGCGGTCGTTATCTTACCAGGCGCGCCCACACTTGGCAATTTGCGTTTCTCACCTCTTGGCTATAGCCTCTTTCTCCTCTCCACACAATTTTCCCACCTCCATGAGTAATCACCCGATTCCACTCAACGAGCGAGGTGGAGCAGCGGCAGACTGGCCTCGTTTTCTGGAGAAGACGATCCAAATCACCATCCATACTTCGAACTGACATTTTCCACATAGTCCATAAATCGCTTAAGGAAAATGCTAGCCTCACTCCTTTGAAAGGGGACAGCAAATTATGTCCCCCATCCTTCTCCAATCGGGGCTTGTGGTGCTTTTCTAATGACCTCGTCATCGATGGCACTTTCAACACTATTATTTTTGCTTCTTACTCCCTACAGTAAAAACCACTTTGTTAGCCATCTTGAAGTTGTTAATGGACTATTATCTGGGATTCCTTATTTACGAAACTTTGAAGACGCCAAATTAGGACCACGGCTGGACGTTTCCTTGTTAGCATCTCCCGAATGAACACCATAGCCACCATGAAACTGACCTTCTACGTAGTTTGTTTGGAGTTCGTAAAAAACACCACTTGACGTCTAATACTTCGGTAACGGTTTCAAGTGACTCTGAGCGCTATGGGACTTAAAATATGAGGTCATCAGTCCCCTAGACTTAGAACTACTTAAACCTAACTAGGACTCGAAGCTGCGACCGTAGCAGCAGCGCGGTTTCGGACTGAAGCCCCTAGAACCGCTCGGCCACAACGGCCGGCTTGGTAACGGTAATTAAGAAATGTGGCAGTGTGATAATATTTATGTCATTATGGACGGAAGGCTTTCTATCGTACGCTTCTAAGAAATATCATACTCTTCGGTGATTACCATATCTTGCTGTTGGATATAAACCATTACCGGAATGAGAAGACTTGCACCTCCAAACAAAACCCAGTTTAATAATAAATGAAAAGCACCAGTTTGCTTTTGTTCTACAATATTATTTTTATTGTTAACCGGTTTTCGGCTTACAAGGCCATCTTCAGACATTTACTGTTTTCGAACAACCTTGTTCACGAGAATGGAAAATTAAAAAAAAAGAATCTAGAGTAGTTTAGATACTGCAATACTATCTCCAGTGTATTTGTCACTGTATTTCCGTGTTTTCAGGCATGTTTAACTTAGCAATATCAGCATTCGCTACCAATTGTCATACGTCCTATTGAAAGACGTCTATTGGAAATTTGTTATTATCATTTCTGGAATTTGTGCGTATTATGGATGTCTCAGACGCTATGCAACAGCTTTGAATCGCTTATTATTCGCGCACAGTCTTTGGTCAGAGTAGCTTTCTCGCTGGCAATGTAGACGTAAAGTTAGTGCATCTGTGTTTGAGTAAAATGATTTTTGTTTCAGTATTGTGAAACAGAGGAGAAAGATTCGATTAGTGGTTTAGAATGAAATGGGATGTAATGAGATCAGAAAAGAGCATGACGAGAAATGAAGGTAATATTTTTTGTTTAGTGGCACTGCAGTCGTGCGTAGTTTGTAGTCATTGTTGAACGAGACATTAATACTAGGAAACTTTAAATTTTTCATTAAATATTGTGTAATTTTCACTAAGAATAACATGCAATTAATAACATAACAGGTAGTTTAAAAACTGTTTGTTTAGGGAATATTTCACCTAAGAGCATTGTCCACATCCTCAATCCAAATCATTTTTATTTAAAGGAGTATCTCACTCAGTGATACGTTCGAAACAATTTACTTGTTGTCTGGAGCACTGCACTAAGCACTGACCAACTGTCGTTAGAAATTTGTACCTGGCGCACAGAGGGCAGGAAGCAACGCGTTGCCAAGCAGTTACATTAAGAGGTAAGTTGTTTTCATTTCAGGATCAGTTGGCTACGAAAATTATTAACGCACAAGGACCATTTCCCGAGGAGTATTATTAGGCCGATCATTGACGTACAGGGACCACTTTGTTTAATTTAAGATATTAACAGTAAAGTTCAGGATTTAGTCAGTTTGCACTTTTTTTGTTTTTGGAAAGATCGTAAATAGTGCCAAATTCATGTTGTATTCTCGCAGGAAGATATATTTAGTTCCTCTCCAGTTCGAAATGGACAAAGTCACCCAAAGCTAAAGAATACCAAAGTTAACAACCAACCAACCAAGCCAGTACGACTTCCAAACAGCAAACGAAAAGAATTTATAAAGAAAACTTCCGCTATATATCAATAAATATAGCAATTTCTGCGTATATAAAAGATAAGCAAGATCAATCTGCCGTACGCCATACTGTGGCTTACGGAGTAAGTGTGTAGATGTAGATGGCAAATATATGTATTCTGAACGTTTGTTTTCATTTAAAAGATCTGTCTTTTATGATGAGTATCATTTTCTTCCAGTCAGCGACGGAGAATTCGACTAATAAGCAAGAACCGCCAATAAACATTGTTACTTGTGCTGAGAGACTTATGTTTTATGGAAGCATATGTCTGGTATCACGGAAACGCACTACGAACTCCCAAGCTTGCGTTTGCTCTGGCTACGTATTGCGCAGATCATTGGCATGGGCAGTGGGTACGAGTGACGAAAGTGGGCGCCTTGCAACGTTGCGACGCGCAACTAGAGCACCGTGCGTTCGACCGAAGAGCATCCGCCAGCCATTAGCAATAGACACACGTAAAGTCTTTGGTCTTCCTTTACGGTTCCTGGCCGTGCCTCGGCTTTCAACACCATTCTTTATATGCTCGATTTACTCCAGTATATTGTAACACCGCGTGTAGGGTTACAGTTGATTTTCGGAACGATAAAGTCCCATTATTTCACATTCTCTTATGTGCACCTTTGTCAGACAAAAGGCAACGCATCTCTTGTATCATCAAATTTCACTTACACTGTCCGGGAATATAAAATCACAATGGTAGCAGGTAGTGTCAGGCGCTCCCCAAGGCTCAGTATTAGGTCCTATACTCTTCTCTCTGTATGTCAATGAAGTGTCATCGGTTCTGATCTATTGCAAATATCATATGTATGCTGATGTCCTTTAGTTGTATCTAAGTGCGAAACCTAGCAATTTTAAGAAAGCTATTGAAAATTTCAATACTGACCTCGATGCACTGTCAAAATGGGCACAGGACATAGGACTAAAACCAAACCCATCTAAAACCCAAGTGGTACTTGTTGGTTACTCTAAGCTCATTAGCCCAAAGCATCGAGAACCCGTACCATCTCTTATACTACACTGCTGGCCACCGTAAATGCAACACCCTGAAGGAAGCATCCGAATCAAGTGAAATTTACACCATGGGTTTGCAGCGATGAGATATGCAACTGATTAGAATTTCAGCGCAGACGCACATCAAGCCCGCCTGTGGCGCCACCTCATAGCGCCATTTAAGGCTTGGCGATTTCGACGAGTGTACGTTCGGCATGTGTGTTTACCTTGTGGTTGTTTCACAAGACGATCACTTATGCCTCGTAGACAACAGCGAACATCGTTTGATCAAGTATCCGAGTTCGACAGAGGAAGAATAGTGGCTTACCGAGATTGTGGATTATCATACAGAGAAATCGCTAGTCGTGTTGGACGAAACCAAACAACTGTAATGCGGATATGTGACCGTTGGATGCAGGAGGGTACGACGGACCGACGTGGTCGATAGCATTCACCTCGGTGCACCACTGCACGTGCTGATAGGCAAATTGCGCGCATGGCAGTGACGGATCGCTCAGTGACATCCCGAACCATAGCACAGCACATTGCGTCTGTAACGCATCATCCAGTGTCTGCGCGTACCATTCGATGCCGTTTACAGCAGAGTGGTCTGTCCGCAAGACGTCCATTGCTTCGTCTACCATTGACGCAGAACCACAGACGTCTCCGTCGCCAATGGTGTGATGACAGACGGATGTGGACGGCAGAATGGAATGACGTTGTCTTTACTGACGAGGCACGCTTCTGTCTGCAGCACCACGATGGTCGGATTCGAGTGTGGAGACACCGTGGAGAGAGGATGCTGGACAGCTGCATTATGCACCGCCACACTGGTCTTGTACCGGGTATTATGGTATGGGGCGGTATTGGATATTACTCTCGCACGCCTCTAGTACGCATTGCCGGTACTTTAAATAGCCGGCGCTACATATCCGAGGTGCTGGAGCCAGTTGTCCTTCCTTACCTTCAGGGCTCGGCCACAGCCATATTTCAACAGGATAATGCGTGACCACACGTGGCACGCATTGTCCAAAGGTTCTTCGTCAATAATCAGATTAAAGTGCTTCCCTGACCGGCTCGCTCTCCGGGTCTTTCGCCGATAGAAAACATGTGATCCATGGTTGCTCAACGAGTGACCCAGATTACATCCCCAGCTGCCACACCAGATGATCTTTGGCAACGTGTGGAAGCTGCTTGGGCTGCTGTACCCCAGGAACACATCCAACGTCTCTTTGACTCAATGCCGAGACGTGGGGCAGCGGTGATCTCCAACAATGGCGGCTACTCTGGCTACTGATTCTGGCAGGAACCACATGTCACAGACGTCTGTAAACGTAATCATTTGATACTTGGTCAACATGTTATCTACAAAATAAATTTTGTTGTGCTACCTCTTGTCTTTCTTGGTGTTGCATTTACGGTGGCCAGCAGTGTAAATGGACCAATATTAACTTCTCTCCCTCAGCAAAGAGTTTGGAAGTAATAATAGATGAAAATCTAAATTTGTCAGAGCACGTAACTGCAGTGTGCAAAAAAACATCTGCATCCCTTCATGTCCTACAAAAATATAAAAAACTCTTCCCTTTCGATCTGAAAAATAAATTAGCACAAACGCTTATACTCCCAATCATTGACTACAGAGATATTATCCTACAAGGCCTCTCTCAGGAAATTCGCGACCTCGGGAACTGGTCATGAATGCCTGCGTCCGATATATCTGTGACGTTCGACTTTTTAATCACATTTCACCAGCATATGCAAAACTGTCCTGGCTGCGTGCAGACAAACGCAGAGATTTCCATGCACTCTGTCTCATCTACTGCCTTATAAATGTACACTGTCCCTCATATCTCTCCTCGTCCCTAACGGTCATGTCTGAACAACATGACAGAAACACACGTTTCTATCATAATAAAATCCTCTCTGTTCCACTGCATCGCCCAGTCACCTTCTCCAAGTCCTTTACAGTAGCGGGAACCCTACTTATGTTAAAGAACTTAAAAGCATGTCCGGCTTCAAAAAACATTCAATGACGTATCTACTTAACCAACAGTAATGCGTTCCTCTATACATGAATGCACTTCACCTCATTACTCCCCTCTTTTCCCCTCCTTAAATCTCGCTTCCCCAAAACTCGCTATACTAGTAAACATCTACTTTACACACCAAGATATTAGTGTACATCTGCACAAATCTTTATTACTATTGCCAATTTTTCTCTTGTTTATCATTATTATTAGATTTTTCTTTTTACTATTATTATTATTGCTTTTATAATAATTTGTATGTATAGCACCTGTTGTAAAAATGCTGCCAGCATGTACTTTATTAGGTCTTAGTCATTACTCTTTATTCATATTGTCACTAGAGTAATCTAATTTTCTTATTTAAACTAATGTCATGATGTAACTCTGATGTGTGAAATGCTGCATGTGTGGAACACTGGACCGATGTAAGAGAGGGCCTGATGGCCCTAAACTCATCAGATTAAATAAATACAACAGACTATGACCATGCGAAGCATTCGCAAGTCTTTGGTTTCGGTTTCCGGCGGCAGGTGGCACCAGATACCTGCTCATGCAGTTCCCGTAACTTACTGCCCACTGGTTCATGTGCTCCACTGGTTTCTGAACAGTCGACTTTGATGGCCAAGACATCAGAGTCAGTTCACTATCGTGCTCATCAAACCACTGTAACATGATTATGGCCACACGTAATACGAACATTTCTTCTATTGCAAGATGCCATCTCGAGGAAGACATTGCCCGTAAAGGGATATAGATTTGGCTCGCAATAATGACCATATAGTAGAGCTGTCATTGTGCCTTTTCTTATTACCTCAGATCCCATGAAAGGCCAGGTTAATGTCCCTCACACCATTATACCGACCGCAACAGCCTGCCTTGGTAATGCGGACCATGTTCGAGCAGCCTTTGTCTGTATGACTACGTTCCCTACCATTAAGTGGTTTAACGAGAACGCGATACGTCAGAACAGGCGACATTTCTCCGTTGATCCACACTCTGATCATGGTGACCCCATACCGACTCCAATAGTGGGTGAATAAGGGAACACGAACGGTTGTAAAACAGTTGCACTGAAACAGGTGCGATCGGGAACGAGTTTGCACCAGCAATGTACAGGACGAATCGAAAAGGAAGATCAGATTACAGTTGTTTGTTACAGGCGCTCTACGAAAGGTACAAACACATTGCGCGTGTCACTGGATAGAAGAAGATTCAAATTTTGGTTTGCGCAGTCACTACACCATACACTCAACATAAACACCAAGTGTTGTACGAGAAACATCGAAACGGTAGTCTCATTCCACACACGAATTAGCATGTCCTTGTTTATGGAAATGATAGCTTCAGCGGATCGATTACTCAGCTCTTGAAGAGGATCTGCCGCAGTTGGGACAAAGACTGAGTTCTACGTACCCCCCACAGAAAAGAAAACGCAAGGTATGAGGTCTGGTCACGTTGAAGGCCAAAAGCAATGATCAAGATCTTGTTGTCCATCTCTTCCAATCCCACGTTGTGGAATGGTATTAAGATAACGCCGCACCATTATCTGAAGTAGGGAGGGGCGTCGTTATGCATTAAAACGAAATCGTTTGAATCTTCGTGAAGATTACGAAACAATCAATTCTGCAGCATGTCCATGTATGACGTCATGTCACAGTTTCCTCAGCCAGAAAGAAGGATCTACAAAGTGTGTGAACAGAAACGGCGCAAGACACCTTCATTTTCGGTGAATCTCTTTCGTGTTCGACGACGACACCAGGAATTGTTGACTCCCAAATCCATAATGGCCGTTTACTTTGCCCGATTCGTCCGAAAAGAAGAGTTGTTCGCAGAAAGCGGGAGAACTGAGACGCAAAGTTTTATCTTCAGTCATGGTCGCCAGGACGCAATTACTCCAGTAACTGCATGATATGCAGGGGTCGTTTCAGAACACATCATACCGCTGTTCGAGAAAACTGAAGATCCTACCCTGCACGTCTTGAGGTCTCCTAGGAATCCGTGTGAACGGATCTCAGATATGGTCGACATTTCGATCAGACGTGCGTGGCAGACAGGTCTCCCCTTTGCATATGCAACGAACTTCAAAGAATTTTCTATGCCAGTTTTAAAAATGCATGTGCAGAGGTGGCCCCTTGCGGAATCGGTGGCGGAATGAACGTTGCAGTTGAACAATAGAGTGACTTCGCACAAATTCCAACACACAGAATCACTTCTCTTGTGCAGTCGCCATGTTGCTACAAACAACAGCTGTGTCAAAACTTTGAACTTCCCTCTATCCAATGGCATACTGGGTGTGTTTTCTTCTATAATGTGTGTGAATTCCTAAGGGACAAAACTGCTAAGGTCATAGGTCCCTAGAGTCACACACCCATGCCCGAGGGAGGACTCGAACCTCCGGCGGGAGGAGTTACGGAATCCGTGCACGACGCCTCTAACCACGCGACCACTCCGCGCTTCGTGTTTCCTTCTTTTATAGTTTGTAATAAAAAATTGAAATCTGTTCTTTCTTTTTTAATCACCCGGTAAAATGTCGTCTGAACTGTTTTTAAAAGTAAATATTTTTCTAACAAATAACGTTATAGGCCTATCTCTCATCTTGCGGCTATTTATAGCGATAGGTTTGGCGTTTGATACAGTTCCCCACAGTCGTTTAATGAACAAAGTAAGAGCATATGGATTATCAGACCAATTCTGTGATTGCATTGAAGAGTTCCTAGATAACAGAACGCAGCATGTCATTCTCATTGGTGAGAAGTCTTCCGAAGTAAGAGTGATTTCAGGTTTGCCACAGGGGAGTGTCGTAGGGCCATTGCTATTCACAATATACATACATGACCTTGTGGATAACACCGGAAGGTCACTGAGGCTTTTTGCGGATGATGCTGTGGTGTATCGAGAGGTTGAAACAATGGAAAATTGTACTGAAATGCAGGAGGATCTGCAGCGAATTGATGCATGGTGCAGGGAATGGCAACTGAATCTCAATGTAGACAAGTGTAATGTGCTGCGAATACATAGAAAGAAAGATTCTTTATCATTTAGCTACAACAAAGCAGGTCAGCAACTGGAAGCAGTTAATTCCATAAATTGTGTGGGAGTAGGCATTAGAAGTGATTTAAAATGGAATGACCATATACAGTTGATCGTCGATAAAGCAGATGCCAGACAGATTCATTGGAAGAATCCTAAGGAAATCAATCCGAAAACAAAGGAAGCAGGTTACAGTGCACTTGTTCGCCCACTGCTTGAATACTGCTCACCGGTATGGGATCCGTACCAGATAGGGTTGATAGAAGAGATAGAGAAGATCCAACGGAGAGCAGCGCGCTTCGTTACAGGATCATTTAGTAATCGCGAAAGCGTTACGGAGATGATAGATGAATTCCAGTGGAAGACTGTGCAAGAGAGACGCTCAGTAGTTCGGTACGGGCTTTTGTTGAAGTTTCGAGAACATACCTTCACTGAGGAGTTAAGCAGTATATTGCTAACTCCTACGTATATCTCGCGAAGAGACCGTGAGGATAAAATCAGAGAAATTAGAGCCCACACAAAGGTTTACGGACAATCTTTCTTTCCACGAACAATACGAGACTGGAACAGAAGGGAGAACCGATAAAGGGACTCAAAGTACCCATCGCCACACACCATCAGGTAACTTGCAGAGTATGGAAGTAGATGTAGATAGGTTTGCGACCCGTGGCACTACAAAATCTATACACTCATGTTACTTAGTACACCGCAATTATCAGCGCTGCTTTGGAGCTGCCGAGTCGTTAGCCTGCTATGGGAAACTTTTGGCTCCCCTCGGGTGTGCAGAATTGCCCTTCGTGTTAGCCCGTTTTTGCACCCCGTCTTCAGGCCGCAAGTGGCTAGTCGGGACCATCCGACCGCCGTGTCATCCTCAGCTGATGATGTGGATAGGAGGGGCGTGTGGTCAGCACACCGCTCTCCCGGTCGTTATAATGGTGTTCTGTGACCGGAGCCGCTACTATTCCGTCGAGTAGCTCCTCGCTTGGCATCACGAGGCTGAGTGCACCCCGAAAAGTGGCAACAGCGCATGGCGGCCGGGATGGTCACCCATCCAAGTGCCGGCCACGCGCGTAGGCGCTTAACTTCGGTGATATGACGGGAACCGGTGTATCCACTGCGGCAAGGCCGTTGCCCAGGCCCGTATTGCACTATCATATTTCTTTGTCGAAGTTGATATGTGAAATATTTATGACAAAGAAATTTGATGGTGTAATAGAGAAGTTTGTCAAATCTCTCCTGTCGTCAAATAAATATGATGAAATCCAGGGCCTGCAGTGTGAAATGTAACCGCTTGGAGCGCTGGTGTCATACTTGGGGCGACTTCATGTCCATAATTACAGGTACAGTCATCCACATCTACATCTGGAAACATCCAAGTAGCTTTTGAGCAAGCCATAATAGAGGATGATGTCACAGTCTAAAATAAAAAAATTATTTCTTAGCTATCCATTTTCCTTTGTTTACTTTTGACTCTGTATGCCACAAATTAAAAAGCGCATCTATTTCGTACGTACTATTAATTTTGTAGTTGTTGAAACACTATTCCCTTAATTAAATTACTCAAAAATAACAATAGATCTTATTGCCGATATAGTGTATTAAACATTTATTTACCTTCACACATTCCCGCTTCGGTGCTATATAAATCGCTTCGCACGGTTCTGGAATTATTTTGGTTAATGTGCGATGCGATACTCGAGTGTTTTATTGTAAAATGGAGAAGCTCTCTCCTGTGTCTAGAAATCACTGTGTCACAGTTTGCCTGTCTTCTGCAGATATAGCATTTCTCAAGAGAGTATTCTGTTTTGTGACAGGAGAAGCCACTTTACTGAGCAAATACTGAAATACCCTCTCATCCATTCGTAAGTAAGATCTGACTTAGTCCATTTGCGGCTCTCTTAACAAATTTTTCTGAATGCTTTTATTATCTCGACGTAATACCCACGGTTTCATCCAAGCACGTTTCCATTTTTCCGCCACTTTTCTCCCAAATACACACACAATGCAATTGAGCTATTAGAAACTGCAGCGCATAATAACAAGTTGTTGTCCGTCATCTTGAAATTTGACGAAAAATATGACGACGGTGTAATACCCCTTTTAGCATCACGCCAAACGTCTTTGTCAAAGAAATTTGACGAATATTTGATCGTATTTCTTTGTCAAAGAAATATGATAGTGTAATACTGGACGTAGCAGTGTCTCTCTCTCTCTCTCTCTCTCTCTCTCTCTCTCTCTCTCTCTCTCTCAACGGCGTTGGAAATTACCGGCAACTCTGAGAGCGTTCACATTCCCCTCTCCACACTCATACAGGATGCTTAGCTGCTTCCACGTAAGTGAAAGCAGGGAGTCGCTGATACTGAAAGATATTGAATTAACTGTTTTTCATGGACACGTGGACATTTTCAGTGACTTGGCGGTCCTTCAGATAGGGGTGCACAGATGTTCCCCAAATCTTGTTTAAAGCCAGCAGTTTTTTCTCTCAGTTGGACGTGATACTACAGCTTTTTCTGTTTTAAAGCTAATATTTCAATCTCTACATAGATTTGTCTGCAGTAGAGCGCATATGAAACATCATCGAACGACGACTCTAGCATCATCCACAAACAGCGTTAACCAGCCCCGTACTGACCGACCTGGTGCAAGAGGCAAGGAACACCATCTCACAAACTGACATCCGTCACCTGTAAAACACAATGCATACACCTTTGCATGCTTGCATTCAGCATACTGGCAGTTACACGAGTTACTAATGTACCAGCATTTCACATTTGCAATGGCTCATCTCTCGCTTAAATTAACATGTGATCTTGCAATGCTAATCACTTAAAAATGTTACCTAGCCAACTGTATTTCCGAAATGTCATTACACTACTCCATTTATTTTTTGGTGTTGCGATTTCTTTCCGTCAGCTATTACGTATGAGAAAATCTGCTACTTAGTCTGCCTTACACTTCATCTACACTCAGTTTACTCTTACAAAATATTTCATACCGAGCTGAACAGTGTGCGAGAAGTAAAGCACTTGTCGGACAACAGACACAACGAATTTTGTCCTATATCTAATACTCACAAAACAAAATATTTCAGGAATTGCTGTTGTGAAAAGAACATAGCAAACGATCATAAAATCAGCCAGTACTTTCTTATGATTTAGGCGAAATCGAGTCGCGTCCAAAATCGGAAATCATATAACCGTTATGGTGAATGGAAGTGAGGTATTAATTTTAAACGCTTTCACATTTAAAAAAATGCCTGGTATTGTTCTGCCGCGTCCGGATCAGTAGAACGTACAAGCGCAGGAGCCCGTGACCTTGCAGAAAATCGTCCACCGTCCCCTCGGTCCCTCCTCCCAGCGCCCTGCCGGCAGCGATGGGAATTTCAGCGTTCTAGGATGACGACTGCGGCTGAGAAGAATGTGAGCGGCAGGAATGTGTCTGCTAGTTCAGTGACGTGCTCTACAGATACGCAAACGCGCTGTTCAAAAACCCCTTTCATGAATGCTGCTACGTGAAAATTGTTAACGGTGACCGAATCACCTGACATCTTTCGTGCACTGATACTTCTGAAATAATGTCTGTCGAATTCTGCCCGCGATTACTGAAATGTGTATTTCTATAATTCCGTTATGACGTACTTTTCGTTTTATTCAGTTAAAACACAGTCAATGATAGGATTTTTTCGTCTGTTTTTCGCGTTTTACGTGATGTCTGCATTCAGATTTCAGTTGAATTTTTCCTTTTGTCAGTGGAGATGTAAAATAAAAAAAAATGAAAGTCTGAGACCATAACCTGTGAACAATGACACACAAGGCTTACATTCAAGCCTATTAGCAGGGTGCAGTATTTGCGGACGGCCAGTGACACAGTTCACGAACTTACGCGGCGCCGAAGGGGGTGTCGTTAGAAGTGGTCTGTTTCCTCCCCTCTCCCTGCCTCACCCATCACAGGCTCTCCTCTCAACTGCCTGCTTTCTTTCTTTCTCTCTCTCTGTCTTTGTCTCTGTCTCTCTTTCTCTTTTAACTAAATAAAACACGACGCGTACAGCGTACAATGACAGAGGTCCTCCACAGAGAAAACTCAAGTATAATTTTTCATACTACAGTTACAAAAGCCTCGGAACTTACAACAACTCGCGAGATTTTTTTTAAACACAAAGAGCTAACCACACCAGATTAACGCAGTGTGGGGATTCTGACAGGTCTTTGGGGGGCTTAGATGACTGACAGTCAATCGCCATTGAAAGCTGACTTCCTATTTGTCCTTGGTGACTGGCCCACAGTTTCTCCTTTGCTTTCCAGGACGTAGCTATTTGCACAATGAAACGTCTGTTTACTGAGAGATGCGTAGTCTGTTCAGAGAACGATATTTCCCGCATTGTTTGACGAAAAATACTGGAGTTCTCGGCAAGGAGAAAAATTAAATAATAATGAGCGAGTGCTCATTTTGGAAGAAGAATATTCACGCCACAGTCACTGTCACACGTTATGTGAAGAGCTAATAAATTAGCTCGAGACCTTTTTCAAACACGAAGATTGCATGGGGGCTTAGTTATATAGATATGAAATGCAAATACTTTTAATTTTTAGTAGTTGTCTGTCCGATTACAGAGTCTCGTAAACGGTTGGCCCTGACTGGTATTAGTGCGCAATCTGACTGCATAGAATAACAACAAAGAATGAAAGAAAATTTCCATCAACACAATTAATTAATTAAGTCCCCAGAAACTATAAAACGTACGAAACCAAAGAACAAGTGTAACTGTTCTGTGTGTGGAAGTGTGATTCAACGTACACATCTGGCACGGTTCTTCTTCAATAAGACAAGAAATTTTAAATACCATTTATACTGAAGTAATTAAAAAAAATCGAAATACTATAATTGCGCAAGAAAACCAGAATTACACTCTAATACAAGAACACGAGCCAGATGCTTTGTTGACTGAACCTGTGATGAGGCATTGTTTAAGACATAATGAAAAAACGGATTTTTTTTTACCTTCATATATATTGACGAAAAGCACTCTGATCATTACAATATCTCCATTCGAACAACATCTGCTGTCTAGCCCATCAAACAACTGCATACAACATGGCCACAAATAGCACAGCTATCAATATCCTCTCAGCAAGATCTGCACAAGCACTCACTACGACGACATCTGAACAACGACTTGACTCCTACTACTTCTCAACAAGCACTGCCTACTGCCACATCTCGACAAGCACAGCCAGTGGAGGCGGCGGAATAAAACTCTTTGGCGCAATCTCTGGCGCTGTGGCTCAGTGTAGCCACCTTTCAAGATGTCGCAACACGTTTTCCAGTATACTTTAACTCTCAGTGCGTTATAAATAGTTAGATTCGATCCAACGCTGCTAAAACATTTCTGTGGAAGGGCAGTTGGTAGTCACACATTTCGTCCTTTTCTTGTTTACATGATTTTCTACATCTGCCACATGTCTACATGTCTATTTTTCTCCTAATAAGTAGCGAATAAAATTTCAGGTGAAATAGTGCTCCCACTTTTGAAGAACGAATACACCCGATGTTATTGAATAGAGAGCAGTTGTGATGAATTGCATGACTCCGTTCCCACACACGTTGAGAGGCGCTTGAAATAAATGCCTCTGCCTAATCGTTTCCCACTGCTGCCTATTCAGGAATTACCTTCAGAGCACCACTCACGCGACTGTAGGCGCACCGTGGCCAAGAAACCGCGTGCCTAGCGATGCCTACGAGAAAAGACAGGCCGCGGCGCGTACGTCACGAAGGAAGGTCTGCTCCCGGTCGCTCAACTCAGCAGACAAACTGTGTTTCTACACCTGTTAACTCTTTACTAAGTGTGTACGTACAAACGAGCATTGCATCATCTACTGGAATCCGCTAGTATGAAGTCTTACTGTTATTTGTCCTACAATGATCGGAAAACCATAGCCCTTCTTATACACTACTGGCCATTAAAATTGCTACACCAAGAAGAAATGCAGATGATAAACGGGTATTCATTGGATAACTATATTATACTAGAACTGACTGAGATGTGATTTTCACGCAGTTTGGGTGTATCGATCCTGCGAAATCAGTACCCAGAACAACCACCTCTGGCTTAAATAACGGCCTTGATACGCCTGGGCATTGAGTCAAACAGAGCTTGGATGGCGTGTACAGGTACAGCTGCCCATGCAGCTTCAACACGATACCACAGTTCATCAAGAGTTGTGACTAGTGTATTGTGACGAGCCAGTTGCTCGGCCACCGTTGACCACACGTTTTCAGTTGGTGAGAGATCGTGAGAATATGCTGGCCAGGGCAGCAGTCGAACATTTTCTGTATCCAGAACGGCCCGTACAGGACCTGCAACATGCGATCGTGCATTATCCTGCTGCAATGTAGGATTTCGCAGGGATCGAATGAAGGGTAGACCCACGGGTCGTAACACATCTGAAATTTAACGTCTACTATTCAAAGTGCAGTCTATGGGAACAAGAGGTGACCGAGACGTGTAACCATCCCATACCATCATGCCGGGTGATACGCCAGTATGGCGATGACGAATACACACTTCCAATGTGCGTTCACCGCGATGTCGCCAATCACGGATGCGACCATCATGAAGCTGTAAACGGAACCTGATTCCATCCGAAAAAAATGACGTTTTGCCATTCGTGCAGCCAGGTTCGTCGTTGAGTACACCATCGCAGGCGCTCCTGTCTGTGATGCAGCGTCAAGGGTAACCGCAGCCATGGTCTCCGAGCTGATAGTCCATGCTGCTGCAAACGTCGCGAACTGTTCGTGCAGATGGTTGTTGTCCTGCGCCGGCCGCGGTGGTCTAGCGGTTCTAGGCGCGCAGTCCGGAACCGCGCGACTGCTACGGTCGCAGGTTCGAATCCTGCCTCGGGCATGGATGTATGTGATGTCCTTAGGTTAGTTAGGTTTAAGTAGTTCTAAGTTCTAGGGGACTGATGACCACAGTAGTTAAGTCCCATAGTGCTCAGAGCCATTTGAACCATTTTTGTTGTCCTGCAAACGTCCCCACCTGTTGACTCAGGGATCGAGACGTGGCTGCACGATGCCATGCGGATAAGATGCCTGTCATCTCGACTGCTAGTGATGCGAGGCCGTTGGGATCCAGCACGGCGTTCCGTATTACCCTCTTGAACCCACCGATTCCATATTCTGCTAACAGTCATTGGATCTCGACCAACGCGAGCAGCAGTGTCGCAATACGCTAAACCGCAATCGCGATAGGCTACGATCCGATCTTTATCAACGTCGGAAACGCGATGCTACGTATTTCTCCTCCTTACACGATGCATCACAACAACGTTTCACCAGGCAACGCCCGTCAACTGCTGTTTGTGTATGAGAAATCGGTTGGAAACTTTCCTCATGTAAGCACGATGTAGGTGTCGCCACCGGCGCCAACCTTGTGTGAATGGATCATTTGCATATCACAGCATCTTCTTCCTGTCGGTTTAATTTGGCGTCTGTAGCACGTCATCTTCGTGGTGTAGCAATTTTATAACCAGCAGTGTAATTTGTTACCGTTGTGGGATACAATGAAATTAAAATCATGCCAAGGCGCCACTACTTGTATAAAATGAAAACTGTTAAGGAGAAGAGACTAAATGCTACGAACAAGCCGTCGTATCGTTTATGTCGAGTATTGATCTTAAATTAAATTTTGTTGTAACACTGTTAATCAGTAGCACTTCATAATAGGAGATTCGAGTCGAATATGCAGTTCTTGTTAGTACGTACACGCCCAGCTGCGAGTTAACAGGTTTTGAAGCGCAGTTTGCCTGCTGAGCTAAGGGAGCAAGTTGAGGCTTACCTTCGTGACCTGTCATTCTCGTGGGCTTCGTTCCAAAGACACCTCGCGTGATCGCTGCTCGGCTGGGGGGTGGGAGGTGGGGGGGGGGGTGAGGGTGGCGGGGAGATGCGAGTAGCCAGGCTCCAGGTTTACTGCGCCCTCAAACATCAAATGGCCCATTGTGTGAAGCAGTTTAGCGCTAAAACTAAAGTCGGAAATGTATGTTGTATAAACATTATACCGCAAATTTATGCCTTCGACTGGCATCAAATTTGACTGGCAAAATTTCCAAGGAGTAAATGAAGTTCCGTTGCCATCTTCGGTTTACGTCACGGAAAAAGATAAATTAATTAAAAAATCTGAATAAGTTTTGCTGAACTTGAAGATGATTAAATGATACAATATTGACACAAATTGTTTACAGTATGCGAAGACGCTACTTCCACACTACTGAAGTTCGAAATTTTCTTCGGTCTGTATAGTTAACAATGTGGTGTCACCGCCACACTTGCTAGGCGGTAGCCTTTAAATCGGCCGCGGTCCATTAGTATACGCCGGTCCCGCGTGTCGCCACTATCAGTGATTGCAGACCGAGCGCCACCACACGGCAGGTCTATAGAGACGTACTGGCACTCGCCCCAGTTGTACAGCCGACTTTGCCAGCAAGGGATCACTGACAATTACGCTCTCATTTGCCGAGACGATAGTTAGCATAGCCTTCAGCTACGTCATTTGCTACGACCGAGCAAGGCGCCATAGCATTTGATATTATTTTACATTGTGGTTATAACATGTACCGTCAAGAGAGATGTTCTACAATTGTGGATTAAAGTTAAGTATTACATCAACTGCGTACTTTATATGCTACTATTAATTCCTTTAACTGTTCCAGACCTCACGCCAATCTGCGTGAGCTCAACGCGTGCCTTTCGGCTTCCTCTCATTGTGACTTGGCTGTCTTGCCAAGTCACAACAAAAAGGACACCAGAAATACTGGCTCTGTCCAAACTGAGATCATGTCATAGTTTACCACGTCAGGGTACTGGTCGAAACGGTCATCTATCCGTCACTACTGGAGAGTGCAGCTCAGATAAAAGACGTATGAGACGCACTGTGTTTGGGCTTGACACGGTTGCGTCACTTGTTTATCACTACCTAAGGCGTAAGGCGATAGTATTTACATTTCTATTGCAAAGTCCCAGCATTCCCGCCATAGAGGCACCTATCGCTTTCAGTAAGTACGGAGGGGGCGTTGTGAAGCTCGCGATCGAAACATGGGGCTAGAGCAGCCAACTGGACGCAGATAATAATTATTCTGTCGCCAGATGGATCTTTTTTTTCTTTATGAATGCAATTTTTTGGTTGTTTTCGGTAGAGCCGGCTCTGACTAAAAGCATGTTGTGGAAGCAGCCAGCAAGGTTTTGATGAGAATTGCATTGCGTACTTCGATCACTTTTTATTAAATATTTCCTAGTGAAAGAAAACAGTATGAGATCCCCTGCTATACCCGCAGGACAGGACAGATAGTTTAATTTGTGGACAGGGGCCAAAATGAGTGGCTGTCAGTAGCACTCAAACATACTATTTTATTCGTTTGTCAAACATTACAGGAGTAAAGACAACACTAAAAACAGAGCAAGCCGGTTACATGCGCTATTCAATGTCACGCCTCAAGGGCAAAAAACTTTAATTTAAAACCGTCTGAAGGTCAATCACTTAAGACTCAAAACAAGAATTTGAATTTTAAAAGGCAGAAGGCCTCATCTTAAAACATTTCTCTAAATTAGGCTGAAGGCCCAAACAATCTCACGCCCTAAGGGCAAAACAACATTAATTTAAAATCGACTAGAAGCCACACATAAACAAACAACAAGGACAAATAAGAAAGGGCAGAACATCAAACGGCGCTCAGAAGTTACCAACGGTCGACCTGGAATTCAAACACTAACGTTCGCTTAGGTGAGACAGGCAGTCGGCCCAACAAATTCTCAATCCGACGGCAACCCATCCGACAGACAGTCAACGGAGCAAGCGACAGGACAACTTCCACTCCACCTGACCAGCACAGCTGGCCTGGGTGGGCGAGCGGTTCTAGGCGCTACAGGCTGGAGCTGCGCGACCGCTACGGTCGCAGGTTTGAATCCTGCCTCGGGCATGGGTGTGTGTGATGTCCTTAGGTTAGTTAGGTTTAAGTAGTTCTAAGTTCTTGGGGACTGATGACCTCAGATGTTAAGTCCCACAGTGCTCAGAGCCCTAAGGCAGCGTATCGCTGTGTCGTAGCTCTTGCGCCCCATGAGGTACCGCTCAGGTTCTATATGATGTTATTGCATGATCTTAGATTTGCTGCGGTGTTTTCTATGTGCTTCCTGTAAGAGAGGGTTCTGTCAATAGTCACTCCTAGATATTTTGGAGATTCTTGCTGGTGAAGGACCTGACCATTAAAGGAGATATTCAATTTAGCGTTGGCCATTCTGTTGTTAAGGTGAAAGCAGCTGACTTCAGTCTTCGTTGGAATTGGTATCAGTCTCCACTTTTTGAAGTAATCTATTGTGCTTTGATCTGCGGATAGGATCTCCTCACCAGCTTTAAGAGTTGCCTGCTGGGTGGCCAAGGCCAGATCGCCTGCATAGACGAACTTTCTTTGTTCCAGGAGGATCAGATGCACACAATTTGAACAGGATTGGCGCCAAAACTGAGCCTTGGGGAAGACCATTATAAAGTTTCTTCTGTCTGCTTAGTTGGTTTCCAACGACTGCTTGGTAGTATCTCTCAGACAGCATGATGTTTATGAGCCCGATTGTGGTTTGGTAGTGTATTACACTGGCAAGTTTGTACAAGAGTCCTTGTCTCCATACTGTATGATAGGCAGCTGTAAGATCAATAAAAGCCACTGACGTTTGAAGGCGGCGTTGGAATCCAGCTTCTATGTGTGTAGTTAAACTGAGAACTTGATCTGCGCAGCTTATATTTGGTCTGAATCCTGCCTGCTCGATGGGAATAACTTCATGGATCTTTGGACCGATTCGGTTGAGGATGACTCTTTCCAAAAGCATGTAGGAGCAGAATCAACTCTGAAGTGTATTGAGCTATTCTCAGTAAACTGAAGAAATGACTTCAACGTGTTCGTCGCCACGAAGCGGCAAACATAGTCTCCTTCGATAACGCAAGACCTCACCGTCTGTGCACCAGGAAGGAGCTTACAAAATTTCATTTGACTCTTCTTCCTCATCCAGCCTACAGCCCAGTCTCGCAACTACCAACTTTCAGCTGTTTGGCCCAATGAAGGATGCACCCCGCGGGAAGCAGTACGTGGACGATTGGTGTGGTGCACTGCTGACCGAAAGGCAAACTCCGAACCCGTCACTGTGCTGTCACCTTCGCCTAAAGCTGCGTCGTGTTCTAATATATTTGATTATTCCTTGCTACTGTAGTGTGAGAAAGGAGGACAGGCGTTCCAAGGCGCGGAAGCAGAGACGATGCTAAGGGAAGGCGAAACTAGGACAGACATGAAGTAAACAGTAAGGAAAGCCTTGCGAAAATGCAGACGTCCCCAGACGCGGTCCCAGGAATTAACGTGTAACTTCATATGTCGTCTAGACTCTGTAGTAGGTTGTCACCGTAGAACTTTGTAACCAATAGGCACGTGCTAGTGTCTAAAGCCAGCTTGATACCAGCCATGAGAACAGCGACGTCAGTAGACTCACAAGGTTAGAAATAGCGAAAAAGCCAAAGAAGTGTTGACCTAGCTGTCCCTACTCCGGGGAGCCCGAGGGGCGGGGCTAATTGACGTATAACAATGTTGCAAGCCTTATTTGGCAGAACGGTTGCGTTTAGCTTTCAGCTGAACGATGTTGATACCAAATACGGACTTAGTTAGTGCAACTGCATTAACATCCTCGCCTTAGGAGCAGTAGAGGGGACCTAATTAAACCGTGATTGGCAGGCACCTGCAAGAGACTTACGGGACTGGCTGGGTGGCTTTAAGTGAGAAAAACAATGCCCCACGCGACTCTTTAAAACCCCTAGATTCCGTATTTTGGCAGAGTTCTCAGTCAGACGATCTGGACGCCGAATCCGCGTCCGTCGACTCCAGCCTCGGTCCAGCACCGCGTAAGTCAGCTCTCTCTCTCTCTCTCTCTCTCTCTCTCTCTCTCTCACGGAATGCCTCAGAACAGTTGCACTTTCAGTATGTTTTATTTTGCAACTAAGTTGTTGCCTTAAGATGCTGCTAGTGTTTGCTACTGTGGTTAGCATCCACACCTGGGACTTCTGCACTGGCTTCTGTTCTAACAGTGTTATTCATGCTTTTTCTAACCCTAGAACTAGCCTCCTGTGTATTAGTTGGTCCTGTCTGGAATAAATAACTATTTCAAAACTCTGTTCGTCCAAGAGTCTCCACAACGGGTTCCCTACCGAGTCTCACCACCTGCATTTCTAGTAAATGCCTGTACCAGTATTGGCTCAGATAAAAGAAAACAATCGTATGCCTTCACTATGAATTGTCCTTCTGCCTTCTGCTCTGTACCGCTCGGGAGCGCAGACTGACCCACAACCCCTTTTTCCCTCTCCCACCTGTGTCAGGACACGACATTGTGGCAGGGAGTGATGGGAGGGGGATACAGCTTCAATAGAAATGGGCAAAGTCGTTCATCCTTGGGAACTAGTTAACTGATGATCGCTCTTATTTGAGAACCGTTCATTTTTACTCGTTCACCGTTTATTGTGGTTGGTATACGGTTCTTGTGAAAAATTGAAAATTAGTGGCATAGGTGACTGAAGATGGAAGGCGCCAAGCGGAAGCGCTTACCTCCGCCCTGGAGTACAGAGTTTTTATTCACAACAGAATTCTCACACCCTTGTAATTTTCGTGACTCTACAAAACATCTCGCTTAGCCAACTGTAGCGTTATGTGGCTGATGGCAGTGAAATAATGTAAGGTGGCGCACAAAAAACCGGTCCCAAGCACAGACTGCTCGCCAGTTACGCACGATTTGTTGACCGCTACGAGCAGAATAGATAAACATGTAATAACAAGGCAGTGAAGAAATAACATATAATGCAAACAACTTCGAAACAATACATGACGATTGAAGAGCGACATGAGCAGTCTAGTACTCGGGGCCGGTTTTTCGTGCGCCACCATACACTCGATTACGAAGCCGGGCTTCATTCAGTTGTATGTCGGTCTGCCTTCCATAACAATGAACATGCTCTTTCACCTTGGATCAAAGAAAGACGGAAAATGGCCGCTCGTGTGTGCCGTGCCGACGTCCTTTGCATGTGTAATAACAAAAAATCTTGCCTTTTTAGAAGTATATCTTCTGGTGTTTATCGAAATAGTGAAGTGAGCTGACAAGCCGTTTTGTTACCAGAAAAGATGTATGTGTTCTATACTACGTAATTTTTATCTAGTTTGCCGGCTGGTGTGGCCGAGCGGTTCTAGGCGCTTGAGTCTGGAACCACGAGACCGCTACGGTCGCAGGTTCGAATCTTGCCTCGGGCATGAATGTGTGTGATCTCCTTACGTTAGTTATGTTTAAGTAGTTCTAAATTCTAGGGGACTGATGACCTCAGATGTTGAGTCCCGTAGTGCCAGAGCAATGTGAACCATTTTATCTAGTTTACGTGATTATAAAATACATTTTAATTACCGGTCGTCGACGCTGAATACAATACGAAAAGAATCTGAACTTTAGAGTTCAATAAAGGTTTGAAACAGATCTAGAATGGGTGTGCGAGGCGAACGAAACGAACAACTCGATACTGAACTAACTATGAGCAGTCGGCAGTGGAACAGCGACGAGTGCCCACGCGATTAAGGACGAGTCCGGCCGAGCGAGATCGAGACAGACGGGAACAGGACCGAGGCTGGAACGAGACTGG